>NC_056725.1:311054957-311097457 GCF_019279795.1 Protopterus annectens | reverse complement strand
ACACACCAATGCAGTATGAACACGTAAACAAATACATGGATTACACCATACCCAATAGAAACAAAATGCTCCCCTCCAGGAAAGGGAAGTCATTCTGGTGGTCCACTGCCCAAACAACTCTACAGCAAAAGGAGGAATCTGATTTGAAATAAGGTGAAATCCCAAGACTGGAAAACCCCTTATCAGCCTCAACAAAAAGATGAAATTCCTCATGAAATACTCTAAAGCTATCTGTGAAAATAGAATTGCAGCACACAGTAAAGACATCCACAAGGCCTCTTATAGTTATGTAAAGAATCTCGACGGCAATACCAACATGTGCTCTCAGCTACTGCACAATGTTAACTCCTATACTCAGGCAACATATATTGCCAATATACTGGCACACATATTCAGTGGCAACTTTACCCCTCTCCCCACCTCCAAAGGACCAATTACAATACCAGTACACTGCCAGGCACCCAGTAGGACTACTGCTTTGGTTAGCACACCACTGTCCAAGGCCAAGAATATAGCTTCTATTGGGCCTGGCAATATCCATGGCTGTCTTCTGCATGAACTACAGAGTGAACCGGCACCTTACCTATGTGCCCTGTAAAATCACAGCCTCACCTCAGGCTTTATCTCTCCTGACTGATGCACTGCTACAGTTATCCCTCTCCACACAGGAGGAGTGGCTGCAGACCCTGGAATGTATTGCCCCATTAGCCTGACAAAGCTGTCATGCAAAGCTATGGAATGCATTGTCGTGGATCTAAGAAACAGGGATATGGGAATCTCCAGACACATGATCCCACACAGTTTGCTTCTCTGAAGGGTAGATCATGCCTGTTCAATCAACCTGGTCATCTTCTTTGAGTCAGTCACCAGAGCTGTGCATGAAGGCAAGGTGGTTAATAGAGCCTTCGTCAATCTGGCCAAGCCCTTTGATAACATTCCCAACTCAGGGTTCATGGATAAACTCACTAAGCTGCGCATCAACCCCTATAACAGTAGGTGGGTTACAAACTGTCTCACAGATAGAACCTACAGTGTGAAAGTAGCTGAGCCCAAGTCAGACTGCTGACCAGTCATGTGTGGAGTTCCACAAGGTTTGGTCCTCGGACCTCTACTGTTTGGTATCAACTTCTCTGTAGTCCATGCCAACATGAAGGGACTCTGACTGACAATGTTTGCAGATGATTGCAAGCTGGGAGCTATTAACTACCTATGTGATGTTGACATCCAACAGAAAGACCTCACTGAGACCAATGACTGGTGCCAGAGCCATGGCCTTAAGCTCAGTGTCAATGAATATGTTGTCATCCCCCTTTGGGATGTCAGGCACTACAGGGATGTTACAGCAACAGGTATCAGACACCAGTGTGAAAGTGCATACCCACAACCATTTCCACCACATTCACAGTCACATATAGGTAGGTCAGATGAACAGTAGAGTATAAGGACTGTGTGAAGAAATACATAATAGTTTTCCAGTCACACACTACCCCTACATATAGGGGTCCAATTCTCAGTGTAGTCTGAATCCTGACCGTGGTACAGGATACGTTTCAGTCTGATGCTACAAAGGCATACAGCCAATAGACCAGCAGACACTGGAGCAGGATACACAGTCATATAAAAAATAAGCCATAACACTTAAATCTACCTCCCTTCCACAGCTGAAATAACATGTACATATGACATGTGTACACAATCCCAACAGTCTGTCAATGATGGCCAGACATGCACAGACCTCGCAAATGTACAGTTCACCTCAGAATGTACAGGCTCAGGACTGATATCTATGGCCTCTTCCCTGTAACATATCTGTGGGTCTATTACATCACTGGGATGGTAGAAGGAATGCAGATAAGAAATAATGCTACTAAATATGTCTGAGCCTCATAGTGTATGACATCTGGACAAAGCCTTGACATCATTTGAGGACAGAGGCACAGACACAGGCATACATTGGAAATATTGGTGTCAGAAATTTAGACAGTCGCTGATGTTACTGGGTTTGTTGTAACATATCCTTTATGAGGAATATGAAGGCAGTAATATCAATGGAGTTTAGTATTTACTGACTGCATTCCCCAGAGTCCCTGCCTGATTTTCCAAGGAAAACAACTGTCTGGGGAACAGACAAAACATAGCAGGCAAACATGTGGCCAGTCTTTGGACAGCATGCCAGTGGAGAGGTATGTCACAGAAATATCATTGTCAGACGTGAAGGCTCTTACTAAATGCATGTCCACACAAACCCTGTCAACCTGTCAAACCACCATGTGTATAACAGCACTGATGATGGCATAGAATCTGTTCACAATTCTGGATATATGTCCCCCAGGTTTTTGCGTTGTCTTCAGATGTCCTGTCCTGTGAAGTATTCCCACCTACTGTCTGTGAATCTGTAGCCCACCACTTCTGTAATGTCCCTCACACAGGCAAGTAATAGGGCCAAGGCCCAAATGAAGGACGTCCCATTTGTTGGAGCTAGCAGCAGTGCCCAGGCCCACAGCACAAAACTATGTGGGTACCTACATAGTTGTTTGTCCTTAGCAATACTTGACATCTGCACATCTGAACAGAGGACAGACAGAAAGTGGACAGCAAACATGTTATGCATTTGGATGAATGTCCTGAAGGATAGAAGTCTGAAAGTGAAATGTATGCCATTACTACAATACAGCAGTCCTCAATGACATAGGCAAATGAATAGTACTCTACAGTTTATATACTAATATCATATTAATATCCAATAGGAGATACATAAAAAACATACAGCTGAAACTCCAAGAATAAAACAGAGTAGTACTCAGAGTCCTAGCTCTGCATGCAGAGGTGCATGGTTGGAGTACCACAATAGGCAATCTTAGTTTACATGGAAAAGCACTGTCAACAGTACTAATTTAATAATACAATATGTGTGGAATCATATTCATCAGCCAGTGTACTGTAGCTGGTGTAATATGCAAGTGTGAGTGCATACAACATGTGATATTACCCATGTATAAGAAATAATAAATAAAACAATATGTGATACTACCCATGTATACCCAAGTGTCCTGTACAGTATAGTCATACCCCTTGCTACTCTAATGACAGCACATAAAAGCATGTTATGTACAGGACATTAAATAAATTTATTACATGGTGTCATTACTCTGGTATTTTATGAGACTGGAATGTGAACAATGATGGTTACCAGGGCAGAGCTATGCTTAGCAGGTTTACACATTGCTTAAATGTGAATGATAACCAGTAGTTACCTCTGCTAAGGATATTTGCACACTGGTAAGCATCAGTAAGCGAAGCCTGCACAGTTTAAGTGCCTATCGGTTTAATCGTGTTTTAATGCCGCTTAGCACTGGACAAACCCACTAGCAACTTCTTAAAAGTGCCTTAATCACTCTGTATCCAGCAGCCCAGCTTCTGTCCATCAACAAAATAATCAGCTGTGTTCAGTCTAGAGCCCATGATTCTATTCACCATAATCACAGCAATTTACCACTAGGCCATCTTAGCTGTGAGATGCCAGGTTGTTTTTTACATGCATATCATGCATTACTGTCAGTTTATAATAGGAAAGACACACTGTGCAATGAGGAATGATTGTTATCTACAAATATATACATGACAAAAATGTTTACATATATAGAGGGATAGCTAGATATGTGTGGAGATGCATATATATATGTATAACAATATATATATTACCAAAAAATACTGGTGCGTATATATATATATATATATATATATATATATATATATATATATATATATATATGTCACCTTCAGTAGATCGAACGTTTATAAGTTTAGATCTACATATGGCCAAGACCATATATTCGAACAGTTCAATCTCACTGAATGGAGATCTCTGTACAGAGTGGAAAGGGAATATTTCCCATTTCCACAATATAGTACGATCTCAGAGTTGATATACTTAAGTAAGGGGGGTGTCGGGGTGCAGGGGGCTGTAACCCCTCTGCTATAGATGTATAGTTTTGTGTTTTTTGGTTTTATGTGGTTTTACATCAGTGTTCAAACTTTTACAAGTTCGAGCAGATGGTCTCGGCCATATGTGGTTCGAACTAGTAAAAGTTTGATCTACTGAAGCAGATCTATATATATATATATATATATATATATATATATATATATATATATATATATATGGGTCTACTCTACATGGTAGACATTTCAGAATGTCGAAGACATATGACCGAGACCATATGATCGACATTCAAAATGTCAACCATGTAATAAAAAAAAAAAAATACAACAATAACTTACCGTCCCACACCCCCTGTAACTTAAATATACCAACTCTGAGATTGCACTAAAGTGCAGAAGATGGAAATCT
The DNA here is from genome assembly GCF_019279795.1 of Protopterus annectens. NCBI lineage: Eukaryota > Metazoa > Chordata > Ceratodontiformes > Protopteridae > Protopterus > Protopterus annectens. The sequence goes on along the minus strand of NC_056725.1, from coordinate 311,093,106 downwards.
TTCCAGCCCACACTGTACAGAAATGCCTGTTCTGCGTGGTCGACATTTCGAATGTCAATCATATTGTCTCGGCCATATGGTCTTCGACATTTTGAAATGCTGACCATGTGAAGGGGGACCCATATATATATATATATATATATATATATATATATATATATATATATATATATATATATATATATATATATATTTTTTTTTTTTTAATATATGCACACATGTCTCTAAATGACCATACAAACATATGCTGCTGATAAACCATCCATAACTGGGGCAGCATGCACAATTGTATACAAAAGGACCAATGACACTCACATCTGCCTCCCCCCAGTCCAGATAATAAGTGAAGAGTATGCTGCTACAAATGCATGATAGGCCATACACAATGGCCAGACATGTACAGTGACCTTTCAGCAAAACAACTACAATGATTGAAGATAGTAAACAAAAATACAAACAGGCAGTAATTCACACAAGTCCAATTTACTCTGATATCTTTGCCAAAGCTTTCAAGGAGTAACAAATTACAAGAAATACTTGCCTTAATTAGAAGACGTAATTAACACTTAAGTACATTTAAATACACAGCTTCCAATTACAATCCTCATTCAACCCACTAGGGGATGAAGTATCACATTTAAAAACATACATTGATGCTGTACATAACAATTGTTCTTTTATGACTGTTTGATAAAACTGAGAAAAAGCATTTTCCCAAGGCAGTACCTTGTAACCCACTACACATAATTACATGTATATACACAGCCTCCAATTACACAACTCATTTAACCCCTAGCGGATAATGTATCACATGTAAGACTTTAAACTGATTCTGTACATATAAAATGTTCTTTCATGACTACTACCCCCATGGTGAGAATTATTAAAATGTACAGCCATAGAACTGTCTTATTTCTCATCAGTAATAGGTCTCATATGTTCTAATAGCCTAGTTTTAAAACACTTGTTACTCTCCACCACATAAAATATGTTACAAGAGCATCTAAGAGCATTGTCCATACACCAACCTCTTGAATGTACAGACTCCCACATGCTGTCTACCCTTTCCCTTCAGCAGGAATGACAGAACAAAATAATGGTAGACCCTAACTATCAATCTCCTACTGTATGACATCTGTACAAAGCCTGACATAATTTGGGACAGAGGACCAAAAACATGGCCATACTTGAAATATTGCTGTTATACACTGAAAAAATGTCTGGTGTTACAGGGTTTGTTGTAACATATAATTTCTGAGGGATATAAAGTCAGAAACACAAATGGATGTTAGCATTTACTGATTGTAATCACCAGAGTATGCTACTGATTTGCCAAGGACAACACCTGTCTGGGGAACAGACCAAACATAACAGGCAAACCTCTAGCTATTATGTGGATAGCCCTACAGTTGAGAGCTATGCAGACACACAACTTTGTCAGACTGAAACCCATGTAGAAGTAGCATGTGCAGACAAACTCTGTAGAACAAGTATTAATCAAAACATACAACAGCAATACTCACATTCTGCCGCTAAGTCTTCAATCTTCCCCAACATTTAGTTGGCTTGTCTCCATATGTCTTGTTCTAAGAGGCATTAGCTCACACACCTCCAGGATGTCTTCCTCATAGGTAAGGGAAAGGGCCAATGCCCATATGGAGTACTCAGCTATAGGAGTGTGTTGCCATGACATTGGCTATTGGAATAACTACACAGCTGTTCTGCATGCAATCAGCAATTGGAAAACACCAGTTGGTGCTTAGGCCATCACATGGTCATAAGCATTACCTACAAAGGACAAGCTGCCATCTATTCAAACCACCTCTGTCATAGACAGTCCATCAGTGCAAAGCTGAGGTAGTGTGACAAATTAAAAAAGGATATATCTGTGAAAATTCCAGAAAGTAAGAAAAAGGTATGTGAAACACATAAGTTCATAACCTATGAACCTATGTAATTGAATGCAGTAAGTGGTCTGTAATAATGGAAAATAGGGGTTTGAAAGCCTATGTCTCAACAAGAGTTGCTGTACTGATGTACTGCTGAACAGCACTGATGGCCAGAGCATGTGGATCTGTCTGTAGTGACTAGACCAGCTACTGGGATGTTGTACATATCCATATTTTACCTGTACATATAATTATGATAAACATTTTATCTTGTAAATATAAGACAACTATACAGAGCATGTGCAGAGTAAAGTACTGCAGCAGATGTGTGTGTTGAACTGCATGTTATATACTGAGCTCATACAATTCAACTGTCCAGTGTTCTCCACACTGACCATATGTGTGCCTCATATTTGTAGTGATTTACCCATAGAGTTGTGTTATATCTGTCAAATCCTTGCCAAATCTATGAAGACTGACATTACAAAATCCCCCTTCATTGTCGTCTGGCTTTTCCCATTCGGGATTGCCACAGTGGATCATCTGTTGCCATTTCTGCCTGTCCTCTGAATCTTGCTCTTTCACACCAAACACCTGCATGTCCTCTCTCACCACATCCAGAAACCTTATCTGAGGTCTTCCTCTCTTCCTCTTACCTGACAGCTACACTCTTACCATCCCTTTCCCATTGTACTCAGCACCCCTCCTCAGCACATGTCCAAATTTGATGTAATGGTGCCTCTCCAACATTGTCTCATATCTATCCAACATGGCCTGAGCCTGTCATATACACATTGCTAAACCTGTGCACCCGTGTCACATCCAATGCAAATCATAACACCTGTAACTCTGTCATGTGCAGCTCTGACTCCTGCCTTTTTGTCAATGCCACTGTCTCCAACCCATATCACATAGATGGTCTCACTATCCTCTTGTAGATCTTACATATCACGTTTACTGGTACCTGTCTGTCACATATCACTCCTGACACTCTTCTCCACCCTTTCCATCCTGCCTGTACTCTCTTCTTCACCTGTCCTCCTTAGTCCTCATTACTCTGAAATGCTGATTCCAAACATTTGAACACATCCACCTTTGCCAACTGCACCCCATGTATCCTCAACATTCCACTGTCCTCCCTCTCATTCACACACAGGTGCTCTGTTCTAGTGCTGCCGACCTTCATTCCTCTCTTCTCTAGAGCATATGTCCACCTCTCAAGGGTCTCCAAAAGTTGTCCACTTCTCTCAATACAGATCACAATGTCATCTGCAAACAACATAGTCAACAGGGACTCCTGTATGATCTTTTCTGTCAAACTGTCCATCACCATTGCAAGTCAGAAAGGGTTCACAGCTGATCCCTGATTTCATCCCACCTCCACCTTAAACACATCCATCAATCTCAATGCAGACCTCAGTGTTGTCAGACCATCCTTGTACATATCCTGTACCACTCATACATATATCTCTTCCACTCGTGACTTCATCATGCAATACCACAACTACTGTCTAGGAATCTTATCATATGCTTTCTGTAAGTCCAGAGAGACACAGAGCAACTCCTGACCTTCCCTGTATTCCAGCAGTAATATTCTCAGAGCAAACATCACATCTGTGGTGTTTTTTCCATGCATTAAATCATACTGCTGACCAGTACTCCTCACCTCCCTGTGTAACCTAGCTTCCACTACTCTTACCCATAAGTTCATGCTGTGACCGGTCAGTGTTATCCCTCTGTAGTTATCACAGCTCTGCACATCAACCTCATTCTTAACACCATACCCAAGCACTTTCTCTCCCCTCCTCATGCAACCTCACACTTCCCAAGATATCAATAAACAGTTTGGCTAGCACACCACTGCCATTTCCCCTAAACAACCCCATGCTTCCACAGGTGTGTAATGTGGACCAACAGGCTTGTCAGTATTCATCCTGTCCATAGCTATCCTTACATCCTCCTTGTTAAGCCATTGCACTTCCTGCTTCACTATACCCATATCATCCAACCTTCTCTGTCTCATTCTCTTCATTCATTGGCCTCTCAGAGTACACTGTCCATGTGCTCAACACACTCTCCTCACTTGTAAGTACATATACCTCATCATCCTTTATCACCCTTATCTGCTGCACATTTTTCCTAGCACAGTGCATCTGTCCAGCCAATCGGTACAATTCCTGTCATCCCTCCTTAGTGTCCAACCCATCATAGAACTCTTCATATGCTGCCCATCCTCAGCTTTTGCCACCTCTCTCTTTGCCGTGCACATCATCTCCTCATACTCCTGCCTACTTTCTTCATCTCTCTGACAATCCCACTTCTTCTTCCCCAACCTCTGTCTATGTATACTGTCTAGTACTTCCTCAGTCCACCAACAAGTGTCCTTGTACTGTTTCCTCCAGCCACATGTCACCCCAAGCACTTATCTAGCTGTCTCCCTTACCAGCTCTACTGTACCTAACCAGATATTTGTTAGATTGTCACTGCCACCCAGTGCCTGTCTCAGCTCTCTCCTGAACTCCACCTCACAAGCACACTTTTCCAATTCACACCATTTGATCCTTGGTGCTGACCCCACACTCCTCCTCATTTCGATCACCAACATCATATCACATACCAACATTCTCTACTGCCTAAATGTACTTTCCCCTGTCACCACTTTGTAGTCTTCAATCTCCTTCAAATATGCTCTCCAACACTGGATATATTCCACCTGTGTGCATCTTACCCCACTCTTGTATGCCACCCTATGCCCCCCTCATATTACAGTGCATATTCACCACAGCCATGTCCATCCTTTTTGCAAACTCCACTACCAATCATCATCTCCACTCCTTTTAACACCATACATATCCATCAATTCCCCATCCCCTTCACCAACATACCCATTGACATCTGCTGTGATGACCAGTCTGTAACCCTTGGGTACAGTCATCACCATGTCATTTAGGTTCATAGGTTAGAACTAGGCTAACTGCTCTTGTGAGCCATTTCAAGCCTAGCCAATTACCGCATGTGAGAATCAAACCCTGCACCTTGCATCTGTAACATAAACACCTTAACCATTATGCCATCCACCCACACCATGGATTAAACTGACATTGCATTTCTCTTTCTCATCCATCGCACAACCAACTTGCATAGCATATCCACTAACAACAGTCATCATTACAGCATCAGCTTACAGCTTCAGAAACATCACTCTATCAGACACTTATGTCATCCTCCAAAAACACTATTGGCATACTGTTCCTTCAGCAGAAGCCCTACCCCCTTCCACCTCCAGTCCACACCTTGATAGCACAATTGGGACCTGCCTACCATACACACAACCATGATCCGCTTCAATGTAGTCTCTTGCACACACACAATATATCAATCATCCTCTGGCCATCATATCTGCTAGCCTGGTCCCTATACCACTCATACTGCCAACATTAACAATTCTTACCCTCAATACCACCTTCCTAGACTTTCCCCTCTCTTACTGCCATATTACTGTTGGACATCCTCCAGGGAATGCCTGTCAGTACAAAGGCTACTGTGCTATTGAATGACTGAAGTATGTTACAGCACTACTGAGACACAGTCACTGATTTTGTCCCATTTCACCCATGTATGCATGGCATCCTACAGATGTCCTGCTGTAACAGGTTAAGAAAGATGACTGCACAGCAAGAGAGTGAATTTAGTGCACCATACTGACATAGAACAGACATTTTTGTGAGGTATTTGCTATGCACATGTCAGTATGAGTAGGTGTATGTATCTACCTCACGAAAACAGATATGGGATGCAAAATGTCAGTTAAAACAGCTGCACATGTAGTACATGTGTGTAATCTTAATTACTGTGCACCAATACGAGTGATATTTCTACAGCTACTCATTGTTGCATTGCCCTGACACAGCCATGGTTAGTACAGTAAGCATAATTATCATGACAAAATTGGAGAGCTTTCCAACTGTTTTATGACTTTGTGGCAATGCCCACTATAAACAACTGATTGAACACATACATGGCTGTATGGACTCAGCAATACCTTACTTGCCATACCTGCCTGCACCAACATAGAGTAATCCACTTTGCTGGACAGCAGCATTACACAAACCACAGACTTGGTCCCTATAGTGGCTGTACATGGCAAAGTAGGAGCAGAAACCAAGCTGGCATCAAGTCAGCCATTGTCTGAACAAGCATATAAGGTCACAGTGGATTACTGTAAGGCCAACTATGAATACAAATGGAAGACATCCACCAGGGACAATCGCAAGGCCATCTTCCCATATGTCTGCAGTCTCAGAGGCAACATACCAACCCAACCTGTAATGGGGGACCGTCAGATTACATACACACACAACATAGCTACAGGCAACCTGATGCAGATAGGGTTAGGACAAACATCCCCCCAGCTCAGCATCACTATAAGTGGATATGTACTGCACCAACACCACTCCCCTCATCACCAGTGAGCAGGAACATATTGCCTACTGAAAGGCAACAACTGTAAGTATCCATGGGACGTCATATCATCCCTGTCTGCATCGTACATGAACTCAGGCATGTGCTCCCAGCTGCATTACACACTGTAGTCACACCAAGCCACAGTACCATCCACACACCATCCACATGGAAGATTGCTAATGTCATCCATTTACACAGACCTGAATGAGGAATGATGGATTATGCAAACAACTTGCCTAACTGCTGGCAATAAGACTCATCAGGACCAGGAGTACAATGCAAGCTGATACTGTGCTGATACTGTGCTGATAGATTACAGGGGTATGCTGTGGTTGTGAGTTGTGGCTACTGGTATGGTTGTGAGTGTTGACTACTGGTATTCAAGGTACATGTGCAGGTACTGGGCATACCGTTGCCAAATGTATAAGGTCCTGTGATGTGTTTCCCTGTTAGTGTCTACCAGGTGCAATTTCACATCACTGGTGGGAGACCTTTTCACCAGTGGATTGCAACCTGATAATGGAAGCCATAATACAGAACCATACAGTACTATTGGACCAAAGCCAGCAACATCTGCAGGAGAGGACCACCCTGTGGGATGACCCTGTCCACAGGGTAAATTAGGTGAACCTGCACACACGTACATATGAGCAGGTGCAGCATCATGCCACCAACCTCATACGCCATGCCTGGCAAAGGGCTGCTAATGTGGCCAGGGACACCACAACCACGGGTGGGAGCCCAGCCATGCAGCCCCCACTGACACCAAATGAGGAGCTCCTTGCCAAGCTTAGGCCACCCATCACAGTACAATGACAGGGTACAAAGCCCCACTTGCTGGAGGTGGGTGGCACACACACAATTGACAAGGAGCATGCCGGTAAGGTCCCAGTGTACTGCATGAGACATACTTGTATCTGTACATTATCTACATGCATGTTCCAGGTCAGATTGCAATTGTGGATGGGGATTTCTAATACACAGAAGTGCAAATCTATGGTGAAGGATGGCAACTTGTGTAGCGTTGGGTGTTGTATTGTGCATGTGCAGACATGCTGCATCCATCCTTTTCCAAGGGTACATATGAGTCTGCTGAAAATACCTCTCTCCCACAACTACATAGGTCACTCTGGTCTGCATATGGGACAGCAGCCTGAAGCTAGTGCATATGGAATTGTTCAGTTGTGCTTTGGCAAGACTCCAGGCATGTGGAGGGCATGCAAGTTACCATGCACACAACTATGACTAATAGCCATATTGCTTTATGTGCATGTTCATTTGTGGTGGGGTTAATCGTATTGCATCACAGTGGTCACCACAGGGGCCTATCTGAAGAGAATGTAGCATTCCTGTACCATTCCTCACAACCTGTCATTGCAAGATGTCTAGACAGACACAATCAAAATGTGCTGGACAAACTGACTAGGGACATATGTGAAACATTACTGCTATACAGTGGATATAAAATGTAGACACATGCCTGTTAAGCTGCCATTTGTTTCTGAAAATATACTGATTGAGTCCACAATATGTCAGTCCACACCTTTCCCAACCTTTAATGTGACCCATGACATGAACAATTCACTTGTAAAATCAAGCATCTGGATTCATGTATTGCACCTACAAGCCTGGACAAGTGTGAGGGTACCAGACATTGTATCAGTGTGCTGTTTCAGTCAGGTATGATATCTGATGCTGCCATATGTGTCAGTACATTCGTTGTGGCCTATTTGGCAACTATATCACATAAATCAGCATTGTTAAGGCAGGCAGAGCACTAATAGGTTCCAAACATCTGTACAGAGGACTGGTACAATGGTTTCACATGTTGCATGTGAGGCCGATGCCATTACCACACTACATAAAATCATGGCATCAGGAGGCGGTCACCTGTCAAGTATGGTACACACATCAATATGGTATCAGCCACACTAGATATAACACACACACACACACACACACACACACACACACACACACACATACACACCAGTATTCATATTAGAACTCCCACCTATCTATTTATGTCTCCTATAGTGTTACATAGTTATCAGATGTGCCAGAGAGCTTACACAATTTCACCTCATCCAAAGTTACTTGTAAGGTAAACAACATCAAGAGGACTACTAAATTAGGATGAGGATGGTGTTACACAACTCAAAATGGTATAACTTTCACAGTACATGATTTTCACAAAAACACTTGCCAGTATTGAGATTAGAACTCTTGCCTATCTAGTTTGTTGTATTATGATATTATGCTGTTAGCAGACATGCCACACATCTTACACAATTGCACCTTGTCCAAAGGTGCTTGTAAGGTAAATGACATCAACAGAACACCTAAATTAGGATGAGTATGGTGTTACACAACTCAAATGGTATAACCTTCACAGTACATGATTTTCACACAAACACAGACAATAGCCAGTATTGAGATTAGAACTCCTGCCTATCTAGTTATTTGTATTATGGTATTATGCAGTTATCACATGCACCACACAGCTTACACAAATTAACCTTGTCCAAATGTACATGTAAGGTGAATGACATCAACAGAACTCCTAAATTAAGATGAGTATGGTGTTACACAACTCAAAATGGTATAACCTTCACAGTACACGATTCTCACACAAACACTTGCCAGTATTGAGATTAGAACTCCTGCCTATCTAGTTATTTGTATTATGGTATTACACAGTTATCAGATGTGCCACACAGCTTATACAATTTCACTTTGTCCAAAGGTACTTCTAAGGTGAATGACAACAAAAGTGGTAGTACACTAGGGTGGGGAAAGTGTAATGGGTGAAACACAAATCAATATTGTATGAGACACACAGCATCCAATTCACACACACACACATTTGCCAGTATTGGGATCAGAACTCTTGCCTACCTAGCTATTTCTACTATAGTGTTAAGCAGTTATCAGATGTGCCACAGAGCTTATACAATTTCATCTAGTCCAAAGGTACTTCTAAGGTGAATGACATCAATAGGACTTCTAAATTGGAGTGAGGGGAAGTGTAAAGGGTGGTACCCAAGTCAAAAATGGTATAACCCACACAGTACATGATTCTCTCTCTCTCTCTCTCTCTCACACACACACACACACACACACACACACACACACACACACACACACACACACACACACAGTTGCTAGTATTGGGTGAGAACTCTTGCCTATCTAATTATGTCTACTATAGTGTTACACAGTTACTGCGCACACTACAAAGCTTATTGGACTTACAACTAGCTAAAGGTGCTGATAACTGCACAGCTGACATAAAGTATTACAGATGGCAGGAAATCTGCCTTCAGTTTCTGCTGTACATCTTGCTAGTTATTTCTGTCCTGCACTTCAAATAGCATTATAGCTTTGCACTTCAACATGTTATTGTATCAATAAGTGTATCACACCTAGGAGCCATCAGCAGTACTTGTTCATCACAGAATTAGCCCCAGTACTTACTACTTATGACCACCCCTCCTGGCATGATTGAAGTGCGATTTTCTGTGCTTTCACCCATTAACCTGGTATACTTGTCCAGTCTGAGGCACTGTTGCAGCTTCCTCATATACACAGACAACCCTCTCCTCTAAACTCCAAACACTCTGAGCAGTGAGAGTTACCCCTGTATCACCAAATGTGGAAATATGCACTCTCCAGCAAAGACTGGACTAGCTGGTCAAGAGGATGAGATTAACACCTTCACCACACCATATGGACAGCATAGCTCGCCACAACACTCACTATAACAGCCCAGACATACACTGAAAAGCCACACGCCCACCTTCACAGAGGCATTCAATAGACATTTACACAAACAGCACAGACCAGCAAGACAGACATCCACTCAGACACCATGACATAGCACATGCCAATGGACACATGTGTCTCCTACACAGTGTGTCCTTCAACCTAAGCTCCTAAAGCTGACCACAGTGCACAATACAGTGATCATGGATGACTCAGTACTGATGCACACAGATGTCCCACTCACTATGTTGATTATGGATGAGGTAATACCCAACTGTATATCATGTGCCAACATCCAACACATGACACACCCAGTCAGACCACTCCATAACAGCTAAAAGTATCACTCTGTCATCATCCATGTGGATGTGAATGACCTGAGACACATCTCCCTGGGCTGCATGACAAGAGACATGGTTGAACACTCAGATTATGTGGTCCAGGCAGGTGTGACAGCAGCCCTGAGCAGCATACTACCATCACCCAGAATGATGTTGCAGTACTATCAACAGATAATTGACTTCAGCTTTGGCTTACATGTTGTGTGTTATTCTCAAGAGAATCCATTACCTCTCTGCTTGGGATAACATGATTGACAGACCTCAATGTCTTTCCAGAGATGTCCTAAATCTGTCAGCCCTGGGTTTCCAGGTACAGGGCATCTTGCCACCCCTATAGTGCCTTATTAGGCAGTGTTCCAAATCAAATTACCACCGTAATGGCTAGACATGTATGGAAGCTAATGGGTCATGCTGCTCAACAGTAGACATCTAACTGTCAAGATGCAGTCACTCAAAGCACTCCTCAGAGGGGAGGACATTGACATTTGTGCTGTAACTGAAAGGTGATTCACAGCAGCAGACAACAGCTATGAGGCATTCCACAGCTGTCAGAGCCAAAACATGGACCACATCTCCACAAGTGGTGTTGTCTCCATATCCATAATGGAGATGCAGAGCTCCAGACTAGTATCACAGCATAATGCATAGGAGGTACTTCCTGTAAAGCTGACTGACTTTGGGGAATAGTGCGATCCACACCATAGCCTGCTATTGGTCCCCAGCTATGTTCCTAGACTGTCAATGCACATTTCTCAACACCCTGGCATCTATCAAGGTCCAACCCAAGACTGACATAATAGGAGACTTCAACTACCCCTCCATCACTTGGGGAAAGTAGTCAAGCACCAGTACACTGGCCCAACTCTTTATGGAATTCATCAGTTCCAATGGCCTGGACCGGTTCATACTGACTCCCAGTAGAGGATGCAACAATCTTGACCTGTATTGATTACTTACATATGGGACTGTTGCTCAGCCACAGTTGTCAAACCCTACCTGGTCAAATCCAAACATGATATAATAAGCATGGAGCTCAACATCTCACCCATACCCCCTACAAAGGTAATCAACTTGCAAAACCTCTCCACTGCTGACATTGCAGTCATAAAAACAGGGGTGGATGACTTCACTGCACCCATGCCAATGGAAAATAGCTGCATGACTGTCGCACCATACACATATGCACTGCACAAACATGTACATGGATGCATGGTACTAGCCATAGCCAAAAGAACACAGACACTGTCCTCCAAACACTGGAAGCCATTGTAATGGTCCCCTGCCATTACTAATGTATACAACAGAAGGAGGAAACTGTTGAAGAAAATGGTGGTGTCCCACAACTGGTGAACCCCCTTATTAGCCTCAAACACAACTTGGGATCCCTCATGTAATTACCTACAGGCAGCTATGAAGGCAGATTTGCAGCAGACACTAATGACAATCACAAAAGCCTTTGATAGTTATATCAATGACCTCCACAGCAATAACCACAAGTGCTATGAATTACTGCACAATGCTGATTTCTATCCAGACACAACAGATATTGGCCACAGTCTTGCCAACACATTCAATGCCAGCATTACCCCTCCCCCCACGGGAACAATCACAATGGCAGCTGAATGCCAGTCACCCAGCATTACTGTAGGCCAGGTTAGACCTGCATTGTCCACAGGCAAGGATATAGCTTCCATGGGACCCCCAACATATATGTGGCTGTGTTCTACATGACATACAAGGAGACCTGGCACCACATCTGTGTGGCCTGGTCAGTCACAGCCTCACCTCAGGCTTTGTCCTTCCAAATTGGCACACTGTCACAGTCATCCCTCTCCATAAAGGGGTAGCATATACAGACCCTGGGTATTATTGGGCCCTTAGCCTGACAAGTCTACTATGTATGGGTATGGGCACATCATTAGGGACCTGATTGACCAAGATGTGGGTGATCTCCTAACTCTGGACGCCTCACAGTTTGGCTTAGTGAATGGCAGATCATGCCTGCTTAACCTGGTTGACGTCTTTGAGTGAGTCACCAGGTCTGTGTATGACAGTAAGGCACTGCATACAGCCTACCTCAATCTGGCCAAGGCTTCTGATACCATTTCTCAGTAAGGGATTAATGGTAAACCCAACAAACTAGGCTTCAACCCCTATATCTTTGGGTGGTTTGCAAATCAGTTCATAGAACACACAGTGTGACAGTGACAAACTCCAAGTCAGACAGGCAAGCAGTCATGACTGGGGTCCCACAGGGATCAGTAATGGATAGCGTCCTGTCCAGCATCTACTTCTCAGGAGTCCAGCCCAACACAGAGGAACTCTGGCTGACCAAGTTCACAGAGGACCGCAAGCTGGGAGCTATCATGAACTCCACAAGTGATGCAGACATCCTACAGAAAGGCCTCACTGAGACCAATGAGTGGTGTGGAAACAATGGCCAGAAGCTTAACACTACAAAATGCATCATCATCCTCTTTGGTAAAACACCCATTTCCCAGTAAGTTCCACATCAATGGGGGCCCAATGAACACTGTAGGCATTATAATAGATCTGAGGACACAGGTTGACAGCAACTTCTCCTTCAAGCACCACATTGCTAATGTGGTCAGGAAGTCCTTCCATATGGTACATTGCATTACCAAGGGTTTTGCACCCAGGAAGACAGAGGTAATGATCTCTGTCTACTATACCCTCATTACACCAGTCCCCAAATATTATGACCCATTTGCCATGTACCTCACTAGACACCTGCTACAGCTGGAGAAGCCACAGAAGCATCTCACAAAGGGGTTCATAGATATTAAACACACATCCTACACAGACAGACTCAGCAGACCCAAGTGATTCTCTGTGTCATATCACCTAATTAGCAGCTGTCTGTGCTTGACTTACAAAGCCATGTCTGACCCAGCTGGTTTAGAAATGCTACATATAAATTCATCCGCACCACACACTGTAGAGACCTCTACCTCAGTACCAAAATCACCACAACATGCTGGTGACACAGGTCCCTCACCAAGAGACTGCACATGCCCTGGAATACACATCATATACATGTCAGGCAGAGCACCTAGCTGACCCTGTTCCAGAGAAACCTTGAGGAGTGGATGGGTAACAGTTCAACCCAAAGATCACTGCAGTGGCTGTACTTGATACAGGCACTGGGACGTATCATCGGGTGGCACAATGGCAAGGCCCTTCTATGTGCTAGGCTTGTTAGGCCTCCTCAACCATTACCTACTACACACTTGTGAACCTATAAAGGGAATGACATCTGCAGGACTGATATGGCAGTGTAATGGATGTTTAACCTATCAAAATACTTTGCCCTACAAACAGGCACACATACTTGCCAGATGTAAGAGTAGAACTCCTACCTAACTAGTGATTTGTATTATAGTGTTACACAGTTACTGGACACGCTACAAAGCTTACCGGATTTAGAGTTGGCCAAAGGTGCTGATATGGGGAATGACATCAGCAGGACTGATAAAGTAGGGCAATGAGTGGGAAATGCATCAAAATACTTCTACTAACAAGCATATTTACCCATGCACACATTTGCCGGATACAAGAGTAGAAACCCTGCCAAATCAGCCATTTGTACTATTGTGTTAAGCTACAAACCCATAATTAATAGGCCAACTAACTCTCGCCTAGCCTGTCATCTCAATATTAGAAGCATTAATAACAAGGTACATGAATTGCATGCACTTCTGGATGTCCCCTCCCCTGAGATTCTCTGTTTATCTGAAACCTGGTTAAAACCTATCACTACAGACAATGAAGTGTTACCACCTGGGTACAACATACACAAGCTGGATCGTGCTTCGAGGAAGGGGGTGGGGTAGCTGTACTTTATAAATCTGAGTTGAATGTCACCATAGATGTAATACAACCACCTCAGATTAATAACTCGGAGATTCTTGCCACCAAATTGCAACTTAATAAAAATAAATGCATTAATATCATCTGTATGTACATAACCCCAGGTAACAATATATCTACACTTGAAGATATCCTGCACTGGCTATCATGTCACTACCCTCAAGAAACCCTACTACTTGGAGACTTTAACATAGACTGGGGTACCTGTTCCTCAGAATCCCCAACCACCCATATTAACCTGCATGCATTTACACAAATCATATCCACCCTTACCAGGATAGGTAAACCCAACCAAAAATAAAGCATACTTGACTGGGTACTCATAAATAGTCACCCCCAACTGTACACCTCTGGTACCCTCCCTGATGCCCTAAGCGATCACCTTCCCACATATGTAATTAAGCACAAAGCCATTAATTCCCAACAACCCTTACTCAGAAAGGTTAGAAACAATATAAACTTTGACCCTGCCAAATTCCAACAAGAACTAAACTCATGTAATTGGTCTATTCTAAAACACCTCCCCTTAGAGGAAGCAGTAGCATACTTTAACAACAAATTCCTTGAGATCCTTGATTTGCATGCACCTGTTCTTTCAAAGAGAACAAAGGCAAAAACTGCACCATGGCTTTCTAAAGAATCTAAACTCAAAATTACCCTTAGAAACAAAGCATGGGCTTTATGGCGTTCTTTTAAAGACCCCCAAGATCACATTAAATACAGGCAATCCAGGAACGAAACTAAAAAATCGATTTTACAAGACAAAAAAACAATACTACTGTTATTTACAGACAGTAAATCAAAATACCCTCAGAAGTTTTGGGCAGGTTTAAATAATCTACTACATCCTGGACAAACTTCAACCCCAATCCCTGCTTCTACTATTGATAAAACCCCTGAAGATGTTTCTGACAGTTTTAACCGATTCATTACTGAGACAATTCAAGCCCTAGCTAGCCAACTACCTCCTAGTCCCCTGGTCCTGAAAGTAGAACCCCTAGAAACCTACTTGCATTCAGCTTCCAACCAGTTGTCACTTCACTTATCCGTACCTTGATCAAAAAAATTAAAACCCACTACACTTTCTGATGATCAACTCCCTGCCGAGTACCTACAAAAATCAGCTGATGCTATTGCTTACCCCGTCTCAATACTAATCAATCAAACCATAGTACAAGCTAAAATTCCCACCATCTGGAAAATGTCCTATGTAATCCCACTTCACAAAGTTGGCAGCTCTACTGAATTCTCCAGTTATAGGCCAATAGCTTTACTCTCTCCACGCGCAAAGATCATGGAAAAATGTATTCATAGACAACTCATGCATCACCTAATCCAGAATCACCTTATGGCAGACACTCAGCATGGCTTGCTTCCTCATCACAGCACTACTTCAGCCCTCCTAGCCTTTGCCAACACCATAAACCATAATCGCAACAATAATTATATATCCTCAGCCCTCTTCTTGGATCTTTCCAAGGCAATCGATATGGTTGATCACCAACTTTTAATCCACATCCTGCAAACATTCTGTCTAGATACTAGAGCCCTTCAATGGTTTCAATCCAGCCTGAAAGGTTGACAGCAGGCTGTCCTCTGGCAGAACAAACTCTCTGACCTTCTACCTAACACCCTTGGAGTACCACAAGGCTCTATACTAGGGCCCTTGCTGTTCTCCATCTTCATTAACGACCTTTATACTGTCATCCCAAAAGTCAGCTGTATCCAATATGCTGATGACTCTGCTCTGATTTGTTCGGCCACATCTCCAATAGAGTTATTGTTAGCTACCCAGACGACCTTTAATACTATAGAAAACTGGCTATCTGAATGTGGTCTGTTCCTAAATCCCAAAAATCTAAAATGCTGTTATTTTCACCAACATGTAGGTCTACTGCTTTCACCTTTGCCATAAATTCAAATGATGGCACAATAATCTCCCCTGACCCCTTTACAAAACTACTAGGTGTCATCATAGATACAAATCTAAAATTCGACCTACATGTTAACCAAACTATCAAAACCATCAATAAAAAACTAGGGTCACTTTACAGAATAAAAGTCTTCCTAACCCCTCCAGCTAAAATTGTCATAGCTCGCTTCCACCTTCTTTCAACCCTTCTGTATGCATCCCCTCTACTCTCGAATTTAAACAAGACTGTCCTTAACAAACTCTCAAATTGGTACAACCACATTGCCAGGTGTGCCACTGGGCTGCCATTTAGGACACATCACTGCATCAATCTAAACCAGCTTGGGTGGCTTGAACTACCCAGCCTAATCCAGTATAACCAACTGATTATGGCCTATAAAATTCTCTATAATCCTGGCAATACTCATGCACTTAAAAATATTATCACCCCCTGTAACAATCCTAGACCGAGTCAATCCTCTAACAAACTATTAATTCAGACTAGCAAAATTAATAACACAGCCGGCGACTCTCTCTCTTTGCAAACTCTGTAAGTAGATCCTGGAACTTTCTTCCAGCTGATATTACCTTACCTTCCACCTTAGGTCAATTTAAAACTAGACTCAAACAACATTTGTCACTTAACTGGCTATGTCACTGTATCAAGCCTGGCTAACTCTCTCTAGAATGTGTAAAAATCTGTTAACCATCTTACTGTGTAATTTAATTTAATCCTGACTTACGCTTGGGATTAACTCTAACCTGTGGAACTTGTTTAACTTGCTTACTTATGTAATCTCTGTAAATAGTATGTTTGTAATATGTAATGCTGGTATTATGTAATGCTGTATCTGCTTACCCTTGGAGATTTTCTCCCCGGGCCTCCGCTGAATATGGACATACATCCAGTTGGACTATCCTGGTCAACAAATGTAAAATAAAATAAATAAAAATAAAAAAAAAATATCACATGCACTACTGAGCTGACAGGGCTGATTGCTGGCCAAGGTTCCTGATAAGGGACTGACATCATCTGGACTGATAAGGTGGAGCACTGTGAAGTGGCATGGGTGGGACTGGCATAAAACTCTTTCACCTATAAACAAACACACAACTTCTTCAGTCTTGCACACACAACAGTCACACACACACACACACACACGTCTACATTTGCCACAACTGAGATTAGAACTCCTACCTAACTAGTTATTTCTACTATAGTGTTATGCAGTTGTCGCACGTGTCACAGAGCTTATGGGGCTGGGTGTACCAAAAGTTACTTCTATGGTGACAGACATCTTCAGGCCTGCTAAGATGAGGTAATAGAAAGAGCACTGGTTGGGGAAGGCCTGTTCATTCCTAGATCCTACTGACATTTCTCTAAGTGTATGAGCATTCCCAGTGTGTCCTTCTATAGTACATTTGGGACTCCATTCCAGGGATTATTGTACTCCAGTCCAGTTTGTTTTGTGCTACAGCCATACCTCTCAACCTGTTGGTGCAGAATATCTGAAGATAGCCTAGCAAAATGTGGGGATAATGGGCTATAAAACGATTCTGAAAATTTCTATCAGTAATGTATGGGTTGCAAGGGTTACAGGGCTGGTTTTAGCAGACATCTGTCATATATGCCATTTGAGACTGCCATGTACTCTTTCAGTACCTGGTGACATACTTCCTCAGATCATCACAGTGATTTACCAGATGAATACAGGATAGATGATGCACACAAACAAGGTTTATGGGGCAAATGCTATGCATTATTGCACTATCCAGCCTGTTGCTGGGTATGCCTATAAGCAATTTACTGCTGATGGAATCTCTGTACATTTATGTTCTGCCCTGGTCTGATTTCCAGTCCACATTTGGGTAATATAAGTCAGACAGGATCAGGGTGACAGGCAGACTCCAGATAGAGTTGTAGGTGATAGGATATGTGGGTGTGGGTGTCCTGGGCAGATAGTTTGCCTGTAGATACCATTACTTTGCATTGGGCTCTCCTTAATTGGTGACTGTACTTGGAGGGTCTTGTGTGTGTCAGACTGTTTGACCAGCTTGGAGGTGTGTGTTTGTCACACATATATGTATGGCCCACCTCATTTTGATTTGATGGCCACATGTTGGGGTCAGGATGCTGCATACGATGAGTGATCAGGGAGTGGTGTGTTATTCCCCATGGCTGTGGCCAGGGGTTCTGTGGTGCAGACATGGCACCATTTTCTAGGGTTAGGCCTGCCTGCAGTGAGTACATTCCCATGTTTAAACTTCTAGCCCTGCCTGTTGACTGTACAGAGTATCACAGAATGTCCACATCCATGACTCACATATCTTGTTGGTTATTCAAACAAGTGTGGTTTTCTGGCAAAAGTGTTTTGCAAGTCACTCAGGGTTGAAGTCAGATATTACTGACAGTTGACATTGATGTTGCAGACTTTGCACCCATCAGACATTCCATGCTACTGCAATCATTCCTTCAACATTGTTACATTATTAGAGCAGTATTTAAAAGATGTCCTTCTCTTTAGACCTTCTTCACCCCATTATTCATGGCTTTGGCCATATTTCTGGCTGTCTGACACTGGCGGTCTTTTTCCTAGCAGTAAGCAGCATGGCCTTTCTTTGCCTTTTTTAGACTGTGTTATGTTGGTGTTATGGACCCCATGACACTCCCTAACAGGGCACTCTGGGTGAGGCATAGGCATTTACCAGAGGCCGGTAAGCCAAGTGTGACAGATGCAGGCCATCTGTAGCAAGGCAGTGCATTCTGATGCTCATATGTTCCCAGGCTGCTGGCAGTAGACAATCCTGGGATGGTACCAGTAAGTTGGCTGTGGGTGTTACTGACAATTGTTTTCTGTTTGTGCTGAGGCATCACTCTAGTTTATGGCTGGATGCTGCTTAAGCCTAGGGACATGTTACTGCATTTCCATGGGACTCTTGGGGGGCACATCTGTACACAATACACATTTGCAGGGACTGTGCTGATATTTGCTTAACATTTTGGTCCCATTTAGCATAGTGGTGTGCCCCATCTTTGCGACTACAGGTATAACAGTATCAACCACAGGTCAGATTGTTCTGGCACAAACATTTGTAGTTTCAGACTTCTTACCTTTCAAAGCCATACTGCATATCACTGTGTAAATGTCTGTAGGTGGGGAGTTCTCGGATGTCACCATGTGGGGGCCTTTGCCAGACATTTCTGTATGGTATTCTACAGCTGATCTGCTGGGTGAGGCTGGGGGTGAGTATAGGACCCCCACTTTGACATCCATGCATGTGACCTATGACCCCCCATTTATTTGTTTCACCACATATACTGCAATGGTATTTGTCAACTAAGGTGGCACTACATGGTGTAGGTAGGCCAGTACTTGGGGTACACTTCCTGATGTCACACAGAGTTGTCAGTTATCTGCTGCTATCCCAGTTAGCCACCCCATTCCCTTGCATGCTTGATCAATACCATACATATGCTATCAGAACATTCCACTCCATTCATTTATTTTGTTTAGGAGACTGACTTACCTTATGCCTGAGTCTGCTGTGAGGATGGTGCTTGAGGGCAGACTATGTTGGATGCACGCAGTACACTGCCTCTACATGGTAAGGTATGCATGGTGTGATGTTTGGCATCCATTTTACTGCATGTGCAAGTCAGAGAGAGAGAGAGATTAGTCCCTGGGTCCCTACAGTGTCAGTGTATGTGCTATGCATTGCCTCTTTGTCAAGGCCAGGGCATACTGGGCATGCCTCCATCTGCCTACAGGGGCAGACTTAGGATATTCCTCCTACAAGTCCCTCCATGCCTGTCGAGGCCTTGACAATGGTGGGGGGTGTCTTTGTGGCCCTTCCCCATTTTGTTCCTGCTGCAGCTTTTTCCACAAGATCATATTGTGTAGCATGGCACATACTATGACCATGTGTGCACATGTGGCTGGAGAGTACGGCAAGGCTCCGCTGGATATGTCAAGGCAGCAGAACCATAACTTGAGCATCGCAAACACATGCTCTATAATGATACTTGTTTCTGTGTGTGCCTCATTATGGCATTCTTGTGTGGATGTGTGTGCATTTTTGATGGGTGTCATCATCCAGGGCTCCAATGCGTAGCCAGTATTCCCCATTAAATGATCATACGGGATGTCCCCCCTTGCCAAACCACTGATACAGCTGTGAGGAATGCCAGATGTGGGAGTCATAATAGCTTCTAGGGCAGCCAGCACACACATTCATGATAATGCCCTGGGCATCGCACATGACCTGGCAGTTGATGGAGTGGAACCACTTGCGGTTTATGTGGACCTTACCCCAGTCACCAGGTGATGCTTTGATGTGGATGTGCATGCAGTTTATAGCACCTAGTACCTCTGAGTATTGTGCTACATGGTGGAGGACATGCATATTTCTGGACCTCTCCTCACGGGTGTTAGGGAACTGCATGTGCTCACCGGCATGTGTTAACATGGTGTCAAGGAAGTGATGGAGTACCCTGGATGAAGATGCCTTGTGAAACCCCCATGATGCACCCAGTAGGTCTTTGGTAAGGACCTGTAGCTAGAATTGTTAGGGCTACACCTATCTTTTTATCCACTGGTATGGGTTCCCCTCTGTTGGTTCTAGCTCTGAGTTGAGGCTGGCACAGCTCAGTGATTTGCTGAGGTATGTCTCTGTCCACCCTGTAGCACTCTACTATCTCCAGATCATGTAGCCCCTGTTAGCCTACCCTCGGTCTATATACTCTTCTCCTCCTCCTTGATCTGTGGCAGTTGTCAGTGTTATCCTCCTCTCTGCTGTCAGCCTCTAGCACATACTGATGAATCAAAGCAATGGCAGCCCCTAACATTTTTAAAGTTAAAATTCCCCTGCATGTATACACCACTGGTGCAGAGTATGTGGGAAAAACTAGGCTATAAAGTGTATCCATACTGTTGTGCTGCTGATGCTGCCTGTATGATTGGATGACTATGATACATTTGAGCTGCCAACTATATAACTCAGGGCTTTGCTTTGGCCACTGTGAGTGTTAGAGGCATTAGTGGTAATTTGTGCATGATTGCCTTTATTCTGTTGTTGCCCTTTTTGTAATTAATTTTTACTTGCATCTCCTCCCATTTACAGCTATGCAGCCACCTGCCAGTTGTATTATGTTTGCATGGCCTATTCTGAATTGCAAGATGGCCATAGTAGTGATTTCTATGTCATTTCATCTTTACTCTGTGCTGTTGCCCTTTAATTTTATTTTACATGTCTTCCCATTTTAAGATCTGCAGTCACCTGTCAGCTGTATTATATTTGCATGGCCCATTCTGAGTTGCAAGTATCCCATAGTAGTGATTTCTACTTCATTTCTCCTTTATTGCATGTTGTTGCCCCTTATTTTTTTTATTACATGTCCTCCCATTGTCAGCACTCCAGCCTCCTGCCTGCTGTATTATTTTTCTTTCTGAAATATTTTTATTATATTCAATTAAAATAACATTTACATAATATTTTTAAATATCATTTTAAACAACTATATACAATATTTACAATAGCTTGACTTTCAATTATATACACTGTATGTTATTAAACATAGAATTAACAGATCACGTATCACAGATACAATATTGATTATTGCAGTGTCCAACAAAGATATAACTTTCTTCCAAGGATTATTTACAAATGGCCTGTGATAGATTCGTAGTTCTTTGATTTTTTTTCCCACCAATGCGGTTGTCCTCAGTAAAGTGTAGAATTCTTCCAAGGTTGGGGGTGTATTTGAATTCCACCTTCTAGTTATGCATTTCCTAGATATAGCAAGTATTGTCCATAACAAATACATATTTGTTTTTTTTTTCAGGTAGGGACCTTCATTTACATTTAGAATTATTAATACTTTAGTTAACGTAAAAGATCCATTAAATAAAGTTTGTAAAAAAATATTGATTCCATTCCAATATGATTTAATTTTATTACATTCATAAAAAAATATGAATCCAGTCTGCTTTATTTGACTTTTCACACCTCCAGCAAAAAACATTTGTAGTAGTACTGATCTTTTTAATTCTGTCTGGTGTTAAAAATGCTCTATGTAAGTATTTCCAATTAAATATTTTCCAGTACTGTGTGTTAGAGGTGTAATTAACTGATAGTAAGATGTTAGTTTTAATTTCTTCTGTTAACGGCAATGACTTACCTTTTGTTAAGAACTGCCAGTATGATGGTTTGGGAATTGTTTTATATGTTATTAACTCTTTATATAGATTTGAAATGGAATTTTTCTTTTCACAACTATTATATACAAATTCGTACAGAAACTTATTAGATTTGGAATATATTTAAATGAGGAATTATTAATTAATCTGCATATCAGAAAGGCTCCTTCAGACTCTGCTACACTTTGCTGTGAAGGAAAGGTTAGTTTGCTTTTATTTTTTGTATTTTGTATTACTTTGTTGCCTTTCGATATTTTGAATACTGTGGTTTGTTTTCTTTACCTTGTGTTTTACTTGCATTCTGCTTTATCAGCATATTAAAACTTCAAAAGAGACCACAGCTCTCTCTTCTGAGTCAGGCAAAAATTAGAACTGGGTCAGACAGAAATTAGAACTGATCAATTAAGGACTCATTCATAAGATAGAGGAGGTCACTTAAGGTTAATCATTTGTTAACTGGGGGGGGGTGGAGATAGGAACTTAACCTTCTATTTAAGGGGTAAAATAAAACATTTCAGAGCTATCCCAGAAAGGCTCATCCAGACTCTGCTACACTTTGCTGTGAAGGAAAGGTTAGTTTGCTTTTATTTTTTGTATTTTGTATTACTTTATTGCCTTTCTATATTTTGAATACTGTGGTTTGTTTTCTTTACCTTGTGTTTTACTTGCATTCTGCTTTAACAGCATATTAAAACTTCAAAAGAGACCACAGCTCTCTCTCTTCTGAGTCAGGCAGAATTTGTTTCCCGCCCTCACACCCATCTACAGTTGTCTTGTTAAATACCACTGTCTTTCTAGTTGCCTGCCTCTTATGTTAATCTGACCATATATCTCATTTCCTCTCTACTTTCACTGGCTTGTGTGAGTAATCACAAAATCATCATTTTTGAAATCCTTCCCCTTCAACTATTTAAATTTATTGGCCATACCACTGTATTCCATAGTACCAGAATACAAAAGTGGCCACCCCTTTCAACCCATCTTGCTGTTTTAAAAATAGTAATTCTCCACTAAACCTTAACTTTTTAAACAGGTAAAACGTAAGTTACCTACTTTCACATCTAACTTCTCTAGTGCACACTGCAGTGTGCATTTTTTCATCTTACCTTTAAGCATCCCTGTGACTAGCACTTTCTCTAATACCTGCTGGAAAGCACTAGGAAGCCTTAAACTGATACAAGCACTCAACTCTCCTTGTTAATAAGGAAAAATTAATAGTAGGCACTAAACAACCTATAATTGCAAAGTACCTTGCTATGGTAAGGGAAAACAGCTCCTGTACTTTACAAAAAAAAAAAAAAAAGCACCAAGCCAAGCATGTCCAAGGGTCAGCTTCCGGTGATTTGTCCTGTCCACCTGGTGAATCTGGGCATATTGGGGCAATGCAGCAATTGCCTCATGTACTCAGACAACCCTCTCCTCCTACCACCCAACACTACAACCTATGAGAGATGCACTTACAGAGCCAAAATGGAAGCAAAACTCTCTCCACCCAAGATTGTGCTAGACAGTCAAGAGGAGAAGGTTGACACCCAAACTACACCTCAAGCAACACATAGCCCTTCTAAACCCACATCACCAACACCCACATATAGCAACACTAAATCCACATATGCAGAGGCCCTTAACTGTAACCTGCCCAAGCAACAAGGACCTCTGAAGCTGAAACGCAAACAAACACCAATCACAACCAAAGTGTCACATTGTTCACAACACCAGTGTGCCACCCAGCAACAACCCCTAAGGCAAGACATTGTACCTAACACTTTAGTCAAAGGTGACTCTATAGTCTGGCACACTGATGTCCCTCTCACCAGGTTGAACAAGGAGAAAATTACAGTCAGCTGCCTATCGGGTGCCAGGATCCGCCACATAAAGCAAGCACTCAAGTCACTCAACAACAAATACAAATATGACTCTGTCATTGTCTATGTTGGAGTGAATGACTTGAGACACACCTCCCTGGACTACATGAAAAGAGACATGGAAGAGCCCTTGGATCATGTGGCCCAGGCAGGTATGACCCTAGTCCTCAGTAGCATCCTGCCTTCACCCAGAATGATACCACAATATAAGGACAAAATTATTGAATTCAACAATTGGCTAAGCTTCTGGTGTCATTCAAAGGGGATTGAGTATCTGTCTGCCTGGGACGACATGATTGACAGACCACGATGCTTTTCCAGAGATGGTCTGCATCTGTCATCCCTAGGAATCAGGTTACTGGCTAGGGCTCTTGCCACACCTATAGTGCCTTTTTTAGGCAAAGTTCAAATGACAAAACCACCACCGTAACAGGTACAAGCATGCAAAATCTGAAGGTAATGCTACTCAATGCTAGAATTCTAAAACTCAAAATGCACTCTCTCGAGGCACTCCTAAAAATGGTGAACATCGATATCTGTGCAGTAACTGAGACCTGGTTCAAGGCTCCAGAGAGCACCCCTACAATACCAGGCTACAACTCTTACCTCACTTTTCGGCCACCAAACCAGGACCGAAACACTAAAGGTGGAGGAGTGTCAATATTCACCAAGGATATTCATACCACCAGGCTAGATGCCCAATACAATGCATCTGAAATTCTCCAGGTGCAACTAACACTAGGTAAGACTGCAATCCAAATTGTAGCTTGCTACAGATCCCCTACCATACCCCAAGATTCTCACTACACCTTTCTAAACATACTGGAAAATATTAAGATAGAACCAAACACCCTAATACTGGGTGATTTTAACTACCCTGCCATTAACTGGGAAAACTACTCATGTACCAACACCTTTGCCCAACGGTTCTTGGAATTCATAAATTCCAATGTCCTGGATCAACTAATCCATAGTCCAACCAGGGGCTCCAATATTCTAGACCTGGTCATTACCAACATGGGGAATCGATGCTCCACACCTATGGTCACCCCCTTGTTAGTCCGGTCTGACCATAAGCTAATCACCCTTAACATCCACACCCCCCCTTCAGTAAGGAAACCTCCATAAAAAACTTCTCCAAAGCCAACTTCATGATACTCAAGTCAGAAGTGACAAACTTCATGACACCTATGCAGACGGGAACTGAAAGTTCAACTGCTGAATCCTACACTAAGGCACTGTACGAGCACATCCACTCATGCATGAATTGTGCCATCCCAAATAGAACCAAGATGCTCTCATCCAAAAAAGGAAGCCGATCTGGTGGTCCTCTGCCATAAACAAACTTTACAACAAAAGGAAGAAACTGTTGCAGAAAAAGAGGAAAATCCCAGGATGCAAAAAACTCCCTTACCAGCCTCAGTAAGAAACTGAGATCCCTCATAAAATTCTCCAAAGCTAGTTACGAAAATAAAATTGCCAAAGATTCCAAAGACAAGCATAAGGCATTCTATAACTATGTCAAGAATATAAATGGCAATGCTCAGATCTGCTCTGAGCTAAAACAGAATGGCATTAAATATACTGATCCCAAGGACATTGCCAATATCCTGGCAGATCGATTCAGTGCCAACTTCACCACCCCCTCACCCCCTAAATGGCCCATCTCCGTACCAGAAGATTGCCAAATTCTGGTAATAACAGCCACACAGGTAAAGAATGCACTCTCCAAAGCAAAGAATACAGCATCCATGGGACCAGATGAGATCCTGAACTGTGTACTACATGAACTACAATATGAACTGGCACCTCACCTAAGTGTCATGTTTAATCATAGCCTGACCTCAGGTTTCGTGCCCACTGAGTGGCACAGAGCTACAGTGATCCCGGAAACTACCATCCCATCAGTCTGACAAGCCTTATCTGTAAGGCCATGGAGTGTATTATCATGGAACTTATAAACAAAGACATATCTTCAAAAAATGGAACCCACCCAGTTTGGGTTCATGAAGGGACGATCGTGTCTCCTGAACCTAATTGACTTCTTCAAATCAGTCTCCAGAGACATGGACAAGGGTAAGGTGGTCCACACAGCCTATCTAGACCTTTCCAATGCCTTTGACACCATCCCTCACTCTGGAATCATAGATAAACTTACTAATCTGGGCATTAATCCCTACATCAACCAATGGGTTGCTAACTGGCTTACTGATAGATCCCACAATGTAAAAGTAGCCAACTCCAAATCCAGCTCCAGACAAGTGGAGTACCTCAGGGTTCAGTCCTGGGACCGCTCTTGTTTAGCATCTACTTCTCTGAAGTACAGGCCAACACTAAGGAACTCTGGCTAACAAAGTTCGCAGATGACTGCAAACTGGGAGCCATTATTGAATCCCCAAATGATGTGGATACTCTACAAAAGGGCCTTACAGAAACAGATGCTTGGTGCCAGAGCCATGGGCTCAAGCTCAATGACAAGAAATGTATAGCTATCTCCTTTGGGAAAAAGCATGAATCCATGAATTACCATATAGGTGGCAGTACATTAAACACCGAAAGTGTGATAAGAGACTTAGGGACACAGGTGGACAGTGGTCTCACCTTCGATAACCACATCGCCACAATAGTCAGGAAATCCTTCTATGTGGCACACCTCATCACAAAGGGCTTTTCATCCAGAAAAAAGGAGGTCATTGTCCCACTGTACTCATCCCTCATTGGACCCATTATAGAATGCAATGCTCCATTTGGTATGTACCTCTCAAGACATCTGTAACAACTGGAAAGGCCACAGAAATACCTCACTAAAAGAATCACAGGCCTAAAGCAGATGCTCTACGCTGACCACCTTAAAAAACTCCAGCTATACTCTGTCGCATATCGTCTACTCAGAGGTGATCTCTGCTTAACATACAAGGCCATGTCAAACCCAGAGCTGTTGGACATGCTACACTTAAAGAAATCCCAATCCCTCAGAGCCACATGCTCCAGGGATCTAAACCTTGTCATCACAATAAACAAAACATGCTGGAGGGATAGGTTCCTGACCCAGAGACTCCACAGACTCTGGAATAGATTGCCCATACATGTCAAGCAGAGTGCCTCTTTTACCCTCTTCAAAAGGAACCTTGATGATTGGATGGGAGAAAGGAAATTCACCCCAGGGATCACGTCAGTCACCCTGCTAGACTGGTGTCCAGGGAAGTAAATAGTGTGGGAAGAAATAGCCAGGGAATTGTAACAGCTAGGCATGTATAGGCCCTAGGGCTGTTAGCCTAGTAGCAACCTATGAACCTATAAATCTTAAGTGTACATTAGCATGCTTTGTAAGGTTAACCAGTCCTGTGTTGGAATATTGTAAGCAGTTTTTATCATATGTATATCTAAAGCATTTAATTTATTTACACATTGAAACCAGCATAAGAATCCATTTTATTCCCAGAAGGTTATTGTTTCCCTATATCTTTTGTGAGGAAAGTTCTTAGTAATAGTAAATGGGATTAAAAGGTCAAACCAAAGTTTTAGATCTATGTTTGCATTGATAAGTTTCCTAAAGGAATTGATGTAATGATTAATCAATGGTGTTTTAAAAGGTTTTGTTATATTATATTGTATACTTATGCATACTATGTACCAGGGTTTGTTTGATTTGTCTACTATTAAAGTTTTTTAACATATTAAATTCATTTGTTAATATAGCCATTGTTAATTCTTTCCAGTTGACAAAATAATTTGGGTTTATCCATTATATTGTAGTTTTAAGCAAATATGCTTTTATATATGTTTCTATTTCTGTGAAGTTCAATCCTCCTTGTTTCCAGGGTATAATGTGATGAGTTAGAGCAACTCTATTCGTTTTTGGATACCATAAAAATTTTATTAAACATGAGTTTATTTCTTTAAGAATGCATCTTTTAGGAATTAACTGTATTGCTCATGCTACATATAGTATTTTTGGCAATAAGACCATTTTTATTAATTGCAATCTGTCTTCAAAAGTTAATATAATTTTGTTCCAT
This sequence comes from Protopterus annectens, assembly GCF_019279795.1. Taxonomy (NCBI): domain Eukaryota; kingdom Metazoa; phylum Chordata; order Ceratodontiformes; family Protopteridae; genus Protopterus; species Protopterus annectens. Next base: position 311,064,763 of record NC_056725.1, on the reverse strand, counting down.
TTTTCTATATATATTTTTATTGTTTCAATAATGTTTTTATAATTTATTAATATTGTTTTGTTTATACTTTTGCATAACACTATTCCTAAATAATTTAGCGTAAGTTCTTGTTTTCCTGTGATGGATTTATCTGTAACTTGTAGTTCTTTTTTCTTATTTAAAAATAGAAATTTTGATTTTGATCTATTAAAGTGTAGACCTGAAATCTTATAAAATTTATCCATAAATTCTTCTAGCTCTCCTAATGACTCCCTAGAGTTTGATAGAGTTAATAAAATATCATCTTCAAAAAGCATTATTTAGATATGTACTGGTCATGGACTTCTATTCCTTTTATTATTGGGTTATTGCGTATTATTTTTGCAAGTATTTCTACAGCCAAAGCAAATAAAATAGGAGAAAGGGGGCATCCTTGTTGAGTACCTTTTGTTATATGGATAGAGTCTGAGGTGAAAGGACCTTATTTAATGTAGGCTAAGTTATTAATATATATGTTTTTTTTTAGTAATAAGATGAAGGGAGGAAGAAATTCAAATAATGCTAAAGATTTAAATAGATATTCCCAGTTGAGGGAATCAATGGCTTTTTCTATGTCTAATCTGATTACAAGTGCTTCTCTAGCTTCTTTATTCACATAATATATAAGAGTAAGTATCCTTTTAATATTATCATGTGTATGTCTGTTATATAAAAATCCAGTTTGGTCATTATTAATTGTTTTTGAAAGTGGGATTTTCATTCTTTTAGCTAGTATTGACATGAATATTTTGTAATCATTATTTGGTAATGATATAGGTCTGTATGAGGTGCAAAGGTCTGATGGTTTATTATCTTTTAGAATTGGTGTTTTGAGAGAATATTTCCATGAGGGTGATATTTTTGCTTCTGACTGGACTTCTAGCAAAGTTTTATGAAAAAGAGAGATTACTGTTGAAGGGAAGAGTTTGTAAATTTCCATAATTATACCATCTATCCCTGGAGCTTTGTTAGATTTGCTTTCTTTTATCTTGTCAACAATTTATTTGTAGGATATAGGTTTTTGTAGGTCTAGTTTTAAGTTTTCGGGATTTTTTTTATATTGATAAGGTTTGTATCTAAGTTTATTTGGTTGGTATCTAAATCTTCTTTTTTGAAGTGTTCCATATAATGGAACTGAAATGCTTCAAGGATGTCTCCTATACTGATACTTTTTTCCCTTTCTTTTCATGATATATACTACTAATGTTATTTGCTTTAGACTGTATTTTAATTCTTGTAGATAAGTTATGTAGACATCTGGGGGAGGTGGCTAATGGGTTTATTTTTAATTTTTCCAAGGCTAGACAAGTTTTGTGTGTTAGAATTTCATTACATTTTTTTATTTAATTTCTCTATTTCTTTTTTGACTTCTGGACAATTCTGATTTTTTTTTTAGATTTTGCTGTCAAGAGTCTGGTTTGCAAGTGTAATGATTCAGATTCCCACTCAATAACTTTGATTTTGCACCAGCTAAGCATCTTACCAAATAAATATGCTTTTAATGAGTCTCAAACCATGACTCTACTGATTTCTGTTGTATTATTAATTTAAAAAAAAAATAATTGTATTTCTGACAACATCCAGGGTCTAAATTATTTAATTTTCATGATATATGATGGAATTCTAGTTGAGAGGATTAAAAGTATAAACTCTATTTGGAGCTTCATAATCAGAGAGTCATGATCTGAGAAGGGGCATGGAACTATTGAGAAGTTGAGGATTTTTGTTTGCAAATCTTGAACTACGAATAATTTGTCTATTTTGGTTTATATTCTAAATCTATGGTATTTATGGGAAAATAATAAGGATTTATCATCTTTTACTTTAAAAGTGTTAATTAAATGAAATGAATCAATCCATTTTTTTTAAGAATTTTGAAATAGTTGCTATGCGAAAAGATTTCTTGGTGGTTTCAGAAGCTTCTAAGGTACAATTAAAGTCTCCTTCCAGCATAAGAATTCCTTTATAATTGTTGGAAATAAAATCTAGGTGATTTTAACCATTCCTGCTCCATTTCCTGGGAATCAATATAGATTAGCTAAGTTCCATATTCTGTTACTAAATTTAGTTATAACAAATGCTGGTAGACCTTCTTTGTCTTCATATTTATAAATAACTTTTGGAGCGATTATGTTTTTCTTCCAGAGAATTGTCTTTGTTCTATAGGAGGATTCAGCTAAGACTGTATAGTCCTTAGGGTTCCAAATAAAGCTATCATTAGTCTTAAAATGCATTTCCTGAAGAAATGCTACTTGTGCCTTATTTAGATTTAAATATTTTAGTAAGTTTGATATTTTATTTGCAATATTTAAACCATTAGTATTTAGTGATAAGAATGTTAAATCCATTTCAAGTTATTGCTGGAAGAAACTTTTTACTTCTTTTTTGTTATTTTGATTATAGTAGTTATACCATATTCTCTGATAACACTGGATGTTATTTTTATGTGTGCAAACTTGGGAGTGTAATTTAGTGTTTCTTTTGCTTTAAATATAAGTAGGGTAAAATTCTGGTTAGGCTTTAAATAAGTACTTCTATAAAACATTAATTCTAAAGTATCAAATACAAGTAAATATGAATTTCCCATTAAGCATGGAATGAAAGTCATTCCTAATCCAATAGATACAGATAGATCTATTGGATTATCACTCATACCTTTACCCAACAATATCAACTGAGCTCCATATGTTAAATTATTATATGTAGAATGTTCTTAAAAGACATATGAAATTCTATTTTATTCTATTATTATTATATAGTATTTTATAAATCAGGATGGAATGTTAGTAGTGTAAACAATTAGTATGTTGACGTAGAAAATATCCAATATTTAGCTACCCTTAAGAGATCTCAAACATGTCAGATATGTCTTTTTGGATAAATTTAATGCAACAGACGAGCATACACTAAATAAGCCAACAACAAATAGATTATTACTAAAATAATTTGACTAAAAGAACTCTACAGGAGACCATGAGTGATTACCAATGAAATATGAATTTACTGTAGGTGTGCTGTCTTCCTTTACTTTCCCACTCTTCAGCTCACCAACTTCAACTTGCACTTATGAAAAGACATGGCTTATCAGTAGTATCCTGACTCTGAGTAGAGGCGCCCTACATTCTAGTGTGCAGTGCTTTTACATATTTATAGATTTAGAAAGCAGATTCTAAGAATGAACTATGATCACCCTGACTATTCCCATCCTGCATAGGACACCTCCTGCTTTCAGAATGGGCAATCACATCAGGTCTAGAAAGAATGTGAAGGTACCTATATAGTAATCAAGACTTACCTTAGGTAAGTATTAATCAAATAGTATTTAGACCATCTTAGAGAGTTCTCGGGGCAGTTAGAATACTCTTAAGCTTCTCCTCCCTTGACCAAAAATAGAGATTTCCCTTCCTTTTCTTTCCCTTGTTTTAAATCAGTACTAATGAAAGAAATTCAACAAACAAAAACAGAAATAACATTCAGTAGTCTGTCTTGTACATGACTCGCAATCCATTAAACAAGTCAGTGACTAATATCACTTCAGTAAACATTATAAAGACACATTAGAAATAATTTCCTAGCTCTTTAAATTTTCTGATAAAGCAAAAAGTTAACAATAAGCTATTTAACTAAAAGTATAAAGCATTTCAATTTTTCCTTGCATGTATACATTTCTACTCATATTGTAGTGTCAATAGCTGTCTGAAATATGTACGATACTTCACTTCTTCAAATCATTCCTTTTTCAATTCAGGTTTTGTTTTGTCAAAATGGCAACAAATTTTCAAGGGCACAATTAATATTTAGACTTATGTTTCAAATAAATAACTTGTCAGGTGCCAATTGAGTTAGTTTAGAATGAATGTGGTGATTGTTCAAACGTTTTACTCTAGAATAAACTTTACTGGATATCTCGGCTGTCCGGTGCGTTTTGTCCTCTTCACAATGTTACCTTTGTTTATTAGTTTACAATGTATGATTAGTGCAAATATAGCATGTTGCAAAAATAATATGTATTTTTTTGTGTCCTCCAGAGACTGTCATATGCAAGTGACATATATAATGTAGCATATATAGAGCAGATAGCTTATGGATTCGGGTTGTTAAAGTAAATGATGCTTATTAATCAGGCAGTTTCATTTAAATTCACAAGTAATTTGAGGACATTTCAGTTGAGTTTCCGGAATGTGTAGTCCAATGTGAGTAATTGAGTCCACTTTTCCTCATAAACATATGTCACAATTCATTAAACTAAGCAGAGTCTAACATCTGTCTAATAATCATTATAAAGACAAAGAATAGTAATTTCCTAGCTCTTCAAACTTTCTGATATCGCAAAATGTTGACAGTAAGCTATTTTAACTGGAAGACTAAAACATTTCAATACTTACTTGTGAATATATATTTTTACTTTTACTGTAGTGTCAAGAATTGTCTTTGAAATCTACGCATTACTTCACTTCTTTCAAGTCATTCGTTTTACAGTTCAGGTTATATTTTGTCAAAATGTCAATAACATTTCAAGGGCACATTTAATATTTAAACTGATATTTTAAATGAATAGCTATCAGTTACTAAGTGAGTTTGTAGAGAGTGTGAGATAACTTCAAAGATAACATGTTGCAAAAAGTAATATGTATCTTTTCATATGCTCTAGAGACTGGCAATTTCAAGTAACATATAAAATGTAACTTTTAGCTGTCTACACGACAGCGTGTGAAATCAGCATGTTAAAATGAGTAATACTTTTTAATCAAGCAGCTACATTTCAGTGCACATGCAGTTTGGGAACATTTCAGTTGTGTTTCTAGGAATATGTAATCCTATGAGGATAAATCATAAAATATTTACAAATAATCCTATTATGTATTTATTTTACCTTGTTTAGGTTGTTTCTCATTTTAATAACTAAACAACATTACTTTTTCTTATTATTTGTTAACTGTGAGGCTAAATGCACTTCGCAGATTCACAGTGTCCTTAGAAACTGCAGCAATTGTTTACCCTTGCTTTGGCAACACAAATAGAATGTGAAGAAAGCTTCACTTCTCTTAACCAACAGTACATTTTTCCCTCCTTTTTTATGTATTTGTTAATACTAAAAGGAAATAATTCAAAGGACGTATGTACATGAATGGAACATTTCAGAGTTAATCACAAACATGTCCCCAATCCCAATAAGCATAACAGTGACTATCATTAATCTAATAAATATTGTAATAACAATTAATTTTCACTATTCCAATTAGCCTACCTTAAAACTAGATTATTTTAGACTATTATTTATCTATGTATAGATAGTGAGTTATTAAATATATACAGACTATATTAGTATAGTAAATAGGAGAGAATTTAGAAAGGGAGGCAAGATGCAGTTAAAATAAAGAATGAGAAAAGAGAGAAGAGAGAAAGAAAAGAGAAAATTAAGAGTAAATACACATATACTATGTATGTTGATTGACAGTATAAATATTTTATGTGCTATATAACCCTCCTTCTGCAAAAGAAAAGTACCCTGTTTTACATACCCGAGGTAATGTGAAAACTCTCATGTGTCATCTATTTTCAAAAAACATAGATAAAGATTCCGGTAGTTACCTTTGTTTTAAAATTCCAAGCAGTAAAATTGGTCTTTTAAAATAATGTTAAAACAATTCATATCATAGTAGATACTCTGAGAGATTTGGCTGTAACAGTATCAGTCTTTTGCTTCTTCTTTTTGACATCTATCCAGGCATTTGTTTCTTTTGTTCTCTTGAGAGAAGGTGACATCCAATCCATATCTTCTGGTAAAGTAATCACATTATTAGTTTTAATAAATGAAGAGGCTTCCTCTAAGTCAATAAAAGTCTTCATCTCATTGGCATACAATATTCTTATCTGAGCTGAATATGCAAGTTGTGCCTTGATGTTATTTTGTTTCAGAAACTTTGTCATTGGCCACACTTTTTTCCTTTGTTCCATTATTCTAGATGAATAGTCATTATCAAATCTTATCAGGCTCTGTTTGGTGCCTTCCTCCAAGCAGATCATAAAATCAGTTCCTTGTCCAAGTATGAAAGAAATTTGATAATTACTGACCTAGGAATAAAGTTTGAGTTAGTGGCAGGTTTCCCAATGTGTGCTCTTTCAATGCCAAAGGAAAGTCCTTCTTTTAAATTTAAAAAGACAGGGATCCAGCTTGATAAAAAGGAAATAATACCCTCACATTCTGTGTTTTCAGGTAATCTGAAAATCCTGATGTTATTTCTTCTCTCCTTATTTTCCAAGTCATCTACTTTATTAACCACCCAAGTGTTTTGTTTAAGAAGCAGTTCTTTCTGTGTTTCCTCTTCCTTATGTCTGCTTTCTATGTCATTTAGAGAAACCTCTATTCCTATTATCCTTGTCTGGTGTTGTTATAGCATTTCCTTGAGGGTGTCAGCCTGTTTTTTTTTTTTCAAAACAAGTTTATTGTTTTAACATATAAGAGAAATATCATAACAATTTTATACAAATAATTAAAAATAGGTATTATTATAATATTCAACAAAACAACTAAAGTATTTACAAAGACATCCACTACAATCAGATCAATTAATTAAACTAAAATACTGTGCTATTGAAATTAGAATTTTTTTAATAAATTTTGTAAATTATCCCATACAATAAAATGTGATGTTTTTCTAGTTGTTCTCATTCTAATTGTGCTTATTTCCATATGACACATTATATTCATAACATTTTTAAATTCATTGAACGAAGGAGGTGTATCTGAAATCCAATTTCTAGTTATTATTTTCCTAGCCACTGCTAGGATAGACCATAACAAGGGAAGCTTAATCTTTTAACACATTGAGGTACAGGTGTGTTGTGTAATATATGAGACTTTGAGATAATGAAATTTTCTGTGTAAAAGAGACTGCAAAAATTCATTAATTGACTTCCAGTATTCTTTCAACTTCATACAGTCATAAAACATATGAGCCCAGTCAGCATTAATTTCTACATTACATCTCTTACATAGATTATCTTTATTATTAATTTTATTCATCATCAAAGGTGTATAAAAAGATCTATGTAAAAATTTCCATGTATAAAGTCTCCAGACAATGGAAGATGTAGTTCTATAAGCAGATTCCAATATATATTGTTTATCTTGTTGAGTTGGTGGGTCCCCATTAATAGAGGTGAAATAATTCCAGTATGAATCTACATGGTAAAAAGTTTCTTGTCTGATAATTTTATGTGTATATGAAAGTTTACCTTTATCAGAAACTTTATGCTGTAAATTTATTATCAAGTAATCAATCAGTTTTGGAACAGATTCTTTAACTGTTATAGACATTAGATCTATTCTATCAATAAGATGTTGTCTAAAGATCTGAACCTCTAACCAGCAAGTTTCTCTTAGATCAAATTCTTGTTTTAAGAAATCTAGATTTTTAACTTTATTATCAGATATCAGCTGATACCAGTACTTTAGATTATTATCTATAGCTAAATGAGCTCCTTCAGAAGTAGATGACATAAGCATACCCTGAGTATAAATTATAGGGAATACAATAAAATTCCATTCCCTATACTTAGGGTGCATGAATATAAAGTTACGATAACTAATAATAATATTTAATGGGTAACAGACCATATGTTTAGGTGTAATAGGTGAAGTACAAAATTCCTTTAGCAACCACAACATGGAGTTATTTATAATCATATTTTTATGTGTTAAGGAGATTTTCATGAAGTGCATACTAATTAGCTCCCAATAATCTTTCCATTTTGACATATGACTGATCTATTAATAAAGTAATAACTTTTATAATAGAAGAGATAATATATAAATTAAAGTCTGGAAAAGAAATACCCCTTGAGACCAGCTATTAGTATGTTTCTTTAATGCAATCCTAGGTCTATTAGGTGCCCATAAGAAATTTAACATTAGTGTATTCAGTTTCTTGATAGTTATTTTTGTAAGTGAAAGTATTATTGATTGTATTAAGTATAAAATCTTGGGGAATATTATCATTTTAATAATTGTAAGTCTCTCCTCCATAGTAAAAAACATATTATTCCAGGTATTAAAAGATTTTGTATATTAAGAAAACAGGTATTATAGTTATTATATATAATAGATTTAATATCTTTAGATAGTATTATACCTAAATAAGTTATCTGACCTGAGTTGGGTACATATTTAGTAAAATCACTAATGAGAGTATTTTTCGTGTATATATAGGTAGTATTTTAGTTTTTCTTCATTGAATATTAAACCAGAAATACTTTTAAAATTCATCATTTTATCAAATAAAGACTGCATAGAAGAATTAGATCCTGCTGATGTAATTAGAACATCATCTGCAAAAGTTGAATTTTTGATGTTGTATTTTCTTCTATTTCAAAACCCTCTATGTCAGTACTGTTTCGAATCAAATTAGCCCAAGGCTCCATTACTAAAGTGAATAATAGTGGAGAAAGTGGACATCCTTGCTTTGTACCTTTAAGAATGGGTAGGTGTTGTGAAACATATGTTCCTACCTTAATATAAGCCAGCGTTCCTTTGTATAAATGCTCAATTAAATTTACAAATGCATCAGAGAAATTTGTGCATTTCAGTAAGGTAAACAGATAGTCCCAACTTACTGAATCAAATGCTGAACCTATATCAAGACTAATAAGTGTTAAATCTTTCTTTTTCCTATTTGCAAAATCAATTAATGTTAAAGTTCTTCTTATATTATCAAAAGTATTTCTATTTACAACGAAGCTCGTCTGATCTATGTCTATAATGCCGGGGATAATTGTCTTCAATCTATCAGCAAAAATACTCATAAACATTTTATAATCAACATTAAGTAATGAGATGGGTCAATATGAAGAACATCTAGTTGGATCTTTATTAGGTTTTAAAATTGGTGAAATAAATGTATATTGCCAAGATGGGGGTTATTAACTCAGTTTGGGCCAGAATAAAAACCTTATGTATTAATGAATATGTAGTTTTAGAAAGGATTTTATATATCTCTGGTATAATACCATCATTACCCGGTGCTTTGTTTGATTTAAGCTTATTTATTTGTGTAATAACTTCTGTATATGAAATACTCTTGTCCAATAGTTTAATCTGTTGTTTATTAAGCTTTTTATTCATGTTTGTGGTTATAAACTCCTTTATTTTATCTTTAGGTTCCATGTTAATGTTGTTATGGTTAATCTTGTGAAAGTGATTTCTAAATTCATCCAGTATTTCTGGTATACTAGAAACATTCTTCTTTTTCCTTAGAGAAAAGATTTCTTTGATATGGTTTTGTTTATTCAATCTTTTTGTTTTATTTTTAAGTCTATGTAAGTATTTGGGGCTTATTGAATAAGACAAAAACTTGTATTTCTCTAAAGTTATTTTAACTTTATGAGTTAAAATTTCTTTGTATTTCTCATTTAGTTTGTTTATTTCTTCAATAACTTTCTTGTCCATAATATTTTCTTTATTATTATGTTTATGAGTCTAGTTTACTTTGAATATCTAACAATTCCTTATCCCAAGATTTCCTTTTGTTATTATACCATCTGATACTTTGTCCATATAGATATGATTTTAAGGCATCCCAAACATAGACAATGGAGACTTCAGGAGTATTATTTATGTCTAGAAAATGTTGTACTTCTGAAAGTATATATTCTTTATAGTCTTTTAGCTGAGTTAAGTATGCTGGTATCCTTTTGATCTGAACATTATGAGTATTTTTTATCATGAATTCGAAAACAATTGAGTTATGATCAGATATAGGACATGAAATGATTTTGGAATTAATTAA
>NC_056725.1:311032457-311052457 GCF_019279795.1 Protopterus annectens | reverse complement strand
TGTCCCCAGAATAAATCTGTCTGCGTTATACAAAACAATGCACAGCAAACACATATTGGTAACCAGATTTTACAATCATGCTAACCTACTGCTTTAAAATATATCACATGACATTTCTTCCAGAATAGAGTTATAAGATTATTTATGTTTGTCAATCAGATGAATTAAATGAGTTATAGTAAAGTATATGTTTGGAACACAAATTTTTAACACAGATTATTATGCTGCTGTTAAGTAGATTTTCAAAAACATTTAAATAAATGTTTCATTTTTATGCCTTCTAAAATAAGACATTTACTTACTACAAGAAACTACATCATTTAAACTCATTATAACTGACATATTTTATGAACAGAGTATTTTTCCTGAATCTGTGATGTGTCAGTGTGATAACCTTGTCGATGTTTATACTAACTGCTTTCAGTTTCTCTGTGAGAATTCTGTGATTTGAAGATTCTGAGGTAACTCAAGGACATTGTGCATAAGACAGCCCACATCCCAGATTGTCTCTCTTAACATTTTGGCGGGAAACTTATTAAAAACTAGTGACAAACATTCATTTAGCAGTGTAAATGCATCTAAACATGACAGAACCTCCACAATGTATTCCACAGATCATCACAGCCTCTATGCAAGTGAAATTAAACTCAAAATTACCAACAAGCAATAAAACTCAGCATTCTTCTCCCAACTCAATTTTCATACAAATCCTATTATTCACTGTGCCCACACAGTCAAAAACATTTCTATATATTAATAAAGAAAAGAAAAGAGAGTAGAAAATAAAAGGGAGTGAGGCAGAAATAAAAAATGTAAGAGAAAGCTGTAAGAAGTATATACAATGGAATGTTACTTACTGTTTATATTAATAGAGTTAAAAATAAAACATATTATTTACTCTTATTTAGTTCTGATTATTATTAGTTAAAGCATGACAGATTATTTACAAACAAGCATAAGCAGTATAATCAAGGAAGTATAATTAGAAATAGCATTTGAAGAACTTATAAACTTTTACAAGAAATAAATATGTTATTATTCTATTAATGATATTTTCATTACTGTTCTCTCCCTGCCCTCCCCCACCCTTTACCCACTACATAATCTAAATAGAATGTCATTGTTTAAACAAAGAAAATAATAAAAGAAGAAGGAAAAAAAAAAGATAAAGATAAAAAATGTATCAAATTACTAACCTTACTTTTTTCAGAAAGAAAACAAATCGAGTCACAGCCTGCCATTAAATCCTCAGGCATTTTGACTGGTTATGAAACAAAACATTTCTTTGCACATAGAGAATAACTTTGATTAAATCTTTTCCAAAATATTTGTGGCTTTCTGGAAATGCAGGAACTATATTCAAAAAGATTAATAATGAACTAAAATGATGAGAGAGAAAAAAACATATAACAAATCATTTGTTTTTAGTCTCTTCTTCTTCTCTGAAGTCTTCCAGGAAGCTTCAGTTGCCAATCTCTTTAATGAAGAACTAGCCCATTCCATTTCTTCTATTTTATCCAAAATCCTTTTTTCTTTGACAAACAGTAAAGCAGAGTCTAAATCATCGAAGACCTTAGGACCATCAGGAAGGAAAATTTTAAGCTTGGCAGGAAACAGAAGGCATGTTTTAAACTGTGCTTTTTTAAGCTCCCTTATTAGTGGCAGAAAAACTTTTCTTTTAGCAATTACCATGGAAGAATAGTCACTGTCAAAACGCACAGTTGTCTCATTAAACTTAACAAGAGCTTTAGCCCAAGCAGATTTAAGAACCATCTCTTTATCAAAAGATGATAGAAATCTAACTATAACTGATCTAGGATAGTTTTTGTTAGAGTTGGTATTAGCTATAGATCTATGTGCTCTTTCGATACCAAAAGAGAATGCTTCTGGTAAATCTAAAGTTTTAGGGAGCCATGTTGTTAAAAAAGAAGTAATATTGTTACCTTCAATATTTTCTGGCAGTCCAAAAATCCTAATGTTATTGCGCCTAGATCTACTTTCCAGGTCATCCAGCTTTGTTTGTAAATGTGTATTTTGTTTCAGCAGAAACTCAATGTTGATTTCCTCTTCTTGTATTTTATTTTCCATGTCATTCACAGCTTCTTCTATGCCTGTCATCTGGATCTTCTGTTGTTGCAGGTCCATATGTAACAAGTCTATTTGTTTTGTAGTTTTTCTATGAAAGTGTCTATTTTAGTATCCATTTTATCCATCTTAGCAGTAAGTTGCTGGACTATAATTATCAGAGACTGAAGTTCTTTCTTGATGCTGGAGTCTTGAGAATTTGTCTTACTGGAACTCATTTCAGACTGATAAACTGACAGGAAAATTTCCAAAGTAATTTCTGACAGGAATATTATTAAGATTTCCTTTCTTTTTTAGATATAGTTCAAGAACTATATAAAACAAACATATTTAGAAAGAAAATTACTTCAAGAATTAATTTTTTAAGTAATTAATTCCAGTCAATGTAATGAAATTGGTGGAGCTGAAGAAATCTGCTGCTATCCTGTGTTCATCCTTCGTGTCAGCCTGTTTTTGACTGCTTGTTTAAGATTTTCCAGGTTCTCTCTAAAATCATCCATCTTCAAAGATAACTCCTGCAAGGTAGATGCCATATATTGTAGTTCCTTCTTTAAGGCAGCATCCTGATGAGTATTCCTTGAGTTGCTCATTTTAACAAGTGAATATATCTCCAAGCTTTTTGACAGGAAATTATTTGTAAAACTTCACCAAAGTTTCTAATTATGTAAATTAGTCCTTTATCTATAAGATTTTATACTTTGAAGAAAAAAAAATTCCTCTCTTATTTAACTAGTTATATGGAGGTCTAAAATACTGCTGCTTTCAGTTAGCCATTCAGGCTCCAGCCCTTAATGTATTATTGAGTGCTTTTATTGGCCCATTGTGGGTTGCAAACACCCATATTGTTGATTTGTACAGCATTTCCCTTGTTCTGCTACTTCCTTTGCCTTTTGCTATTTCCTGCCTCTTTGTGCCTCTGTGCTATGTGCTATGTAAACATCAGGAAATGACCCTCTCCTGGGCGCAAACATGCTCCTTATTTCATGGAATAAGAGTAAACTGCCTCAGACATGCCCTCTCGCTTTGTTGTGCTTAGCTAAGCTGAACCCAGCCAACAGACGTCCAATGTACTTAAACCAAGCATGACACCCCCCCCCCCTTTTCATGTTCTTTGCTCCTCCTGCTCTCATGTTAGAGCACCTACATGTTTAGGTGCAGTCTGACACTTAGAAAATTTCCTAAGTTGTGATTTAATATAAGTCCCCTCATTAACATACTCCATTGCCTCCAGCTCTAGTTGCTGCACTAAGCATGAGCCTCCCCCCTTAGCAACCACTGTTCCCTGGCGATGTTTACTGTATGCCATTGACTATAATGGCAAAATGCAGAAAGTTGTGAATATTACCCCCCATTTCTACATATTCTCCCCCTCACACTAGCGTACCACTTCCCCTGCCCTCAATGGCTGAGTTCAGACAACAGAAATAAAAGTTTTTTTGTTTTTTTTAATGGTTTTGCATGCCAATGGCCATATATTTAGCCAATGGCATTCAAAACCTCAATAATACATGCTTTCTGAAGTGCTGACATGTCTCTGTTGTGTAGATTGCAGAAATGTATTCGGTTAGTAACCAAATACATTTCTGCAAATTACACAGTTTCAGCACAGAAACATGCTGCTTTGCTGGATCACTAATACAGCTCATTTGCATGGATTTCAACAGCACAGCTTTCCATGCTGGAACAGCGTAGGGCCGCTCGTGCACATTAAAATGGCATGTACCTGGATCACTAGGCAACCATTTTCCATGCAGGAGCAGTTACACTGTTCCTGCATGGAAAATGAAGTGTCACAAATCCTGGGGTTTATTTATTAATTATCCAAACTTGTGTTAAATAGGTGCCATTCTCTCCTTTATGGGCCAAATCTTTTGTACTTTCAAAAAACATATGCTGAAAACACAGTAGTTCAGTAAATAATGCTTTATTACATGTTAACAATATTCAAATATTGTCTTTAATAACATTGCTGATAAACAATAACAGTCTGCAGAAATTATGGAGTGCTGGATAACAGTAACAGTGCTGACAAATATATCCAAGGTTTCTGCACATATATTTTGATAATATCAACTGAAACAGTCTTTTCCTCCTGAATAGTATGGATATTTAATCTGACTTTTGTCCGAGAGTCCGTTCTGCAGTCCAAAACCTAGCTTCCTTTCTGGAATGCTGGATATTTAATCTGTTCTGTATGCTAGTTCAAACCAACTTATTGACTTCACTAACTGTATCTGAAGTATTTCTTAATAATAATAATAATAATAATAATAATAATAATAATAATAATAATAATAGTAATAATAATAATAATAATACCAAAACCCTGTTCTACACCTCCTTAGCCTTGGTTTCCCAAGCCTTGTAGCATACAAACAAGATGTATTTGAACTCAAATGTCCAGAACATTCTGTTCTTATCAATATTCTTGACTGAAGGTTATTTTTGGGTTCCTATTACATGATTGCAGATGCATTCTGTCGAATGCTTCTTGATCGTCCATAAAAGAATGAAAAGGAAAATAGCGAAGTGGCTTTTAAGCGAATTCTTTCCCTGGTAAAGAATTTGCCTGGCCGCTTCCATTACTTTGCCATTTTCGGCACTGTAGTGTGATCTCAGAGTTGATATATTTAAGCAGGGGGGTGTGTGGGGAAGTCCCCACTTTATGTAACGTTTTAAAGTTTTTTTTAACTTTTTTTTTTTGTTTTGGAGCAGCGATTTTTTTTCCCTTGAAAAAAAAATTGCTGTTCTGAGGTTTTGACATTGTAAGCTTTCACTTACATGGGGTCAGTTAATCATCATTCCCTTTTTTAAGCATGCGATGATGTAATATAGACCCATTATTTTCACTGATTTATTGAAACTTTATAGAAACTGTGAAGCCTGCTTTAATATGACTGCATTTCTAAACTTATACAAAGACAATACTGTATTTTAAATGATACCTAACCTAACAATATTGTTAAAAATATAAATCTGGTTTACCTTTACATCCTGCCAGATTCCCAAAACAAAGTGCAGAAGACTGTTAACTCTAAATGAATGATAAATTAAAGGCAAACCTATTGTTGCAACTGATGTCAGCTTAAATCAATTTGCTCCATTATGTTTGTCATCATACCCTGCTAGCTGATTAGTCACAGTATAGCCCAGTCCGTAGATACAATTGATCAACTGGCATATCCTATTATCCACTGGTTTAGTTTTGCTCAGCTGCTCTTGTGCATAGCAGAACTGATAAAGTTTCAGAGACCAATATTTGACAGGATGCTTACAGCTGTTTCTAATATTCAGGTTTTTGCTGCTATGGTGATACTGCATAATATCTTGGATTAGCACCAGCTTTTACAGTTTGGACTCAGGACTAGATCCAAAAAACACCTCATGAAAGATCATCCCCAGGATTCAGAAACTTCCGTACAGGAATAGCATATTCCTGTATGGAAGGGACCATTCCCGTACAGCACGGCAGCACGGCAGCACGCTATGCATATGCATGAAGGCGTGCTACCGTGCTGCAATATGTACATGGAAATGTGTACGAGCACAGGGGGTGTGTTTGAGAGCAGTGCTCTCACAAGATACACTCCCCCTCCACACTAGAATTGCCATACGGCACATTAAAATGAGCGAGAATACTCGTAACACCCCCAACCTGTCAGGGTAAGAAATCTGGACAAAGCCATAAGGGACAATCTTCTCTACAAAGCCAGAAAGATGATAGAATAACAGGTTTAGCATAAGCACATAGTGCACACCTTACAACCTGTCAGAGTAAGGAATCTTTACAAAGCCAAAAGGGACAATCAATCATCCCTATAAAGCCAGAAAGTTGCTAGTATAACAGGTTCAGCATTATCATGGATATACTGAAGGGTACAAATTAAAAAACACAACAAATATTTTTTTTTTGAGATATACAATAAAATGTAAGCTTAGCTGCACAGGTGTGGCTGTTGCTTAACTACGCTTAGCCCAGCTGAAATGGCAGGATAAGTTAAAAAGCAATAGACATCCAGCATAAACATAAGTGCAATAGTGTAGCAGTTAGAGCATACACCTTACATGTAGTCATTCATGGTTTGGCCCTCACAAAAGCCATTTCCATTTTGTATGTGTAAACATTACAATTGTAATTTATTTGTATATTTATGTAGGAAGTAACTTATTTTTCTTAACCAGAACATTGTATTAGGCCCAGATGTGAGATGTCAGTGTAATAAAGTAGTGAAACCCCCATATAAACAAAAGTGCCCCATACACTATAGTCACACAAGAATAAATTAATTACAGCACATTGGGAGATGTCAGGGAAGGTAAATAAATCTACATTATGTAATGAATGATGAATCAATCACATATTGGTGCTAGACCAAAATAATGAAACATAAGCAATGCTAAGCATTGCACAACTATGCTGACCAGGTGTAAGTATTGTGTACATATGAATACTAAGCAATGAATAGCCCAGCTAAGTGGATTTGCCCATTGGTAAGCAATGATTAACCTGCCCCTTTCAGCACTACCAACCTTAGCTAAGCAGGTTTGCCCGTAGCTTAGCTTAGCTCAGCCTATTCAAAACCATCCAATCATGGCAAAGTGTGGGAATTCGTCCATATTTAAACTCTGCAGGTGGGAATACAGCTCATAACTGGTTGTAGCTCTCCACTGTAGGCAGTATGGCAGGTGTAAGAGAGGGCATGCGCAGCACTAGGGCATACAGGAGTCCAAGGTCATGGTAGGACTCCTGGTAGAAAACATGATGTGAGACTGCTGCAGGACCAGTACCAGGGCTCCCAATATAAAGCAGAAGCCTGGGAAAATCGCACCCATGATCTCACCAGTGCCACTGGTATCCTTCAGACTGGTGAGCAGGTCTGGCACCACTACGCCAACCTGAAATGGAGGAAGAGGGAGTTCTTGGAACAGTGGGTCCAAGAAGCAAGAGAGAGGGAGATGTCCCAACAGTGTGTAAGTATTCATAGCAATAACTGTTTACCAACGCCCAGCCTTTGTATGTAATAGATAGGTATGCATAAATGTTTCTCTATTGTCATTACAGCTCCAGCTGAAAAGGCTGTGAACCAGGAAGCCCATACCAGCAGGTTGCAAAGGCTGCATCACGAGGCTTGTGAGTAACCATCCTGCTTGTAGTACTCATGCCAAATAAACATAAGAGAGAAAAATGTCATCTGGCAATATAAAAAATGTGTATGGTTTCTACTGAATAAATCAGACAATATGACAGTAATAGTCCTATATAGTTCATATTTAAATAAAAGTGTAACTGCCTGGCAATAAAGTTCTAAATCCTGGACTGGTTGTGTTTACTCTGGTATTTTATGGCCTGACATGTTACATTCACAAAGATCTGCTATCTGAATAGTATTGCTGTGTTACCCACTGTTTCTCACACTGTGCTACATAGCAAATATGTCTAGGAATGTCTGTATAAGAATGCTGTAATTACAAGGTTAGATTGTACAATCAAGAAAGACTTAGACGAAAACAATGAAGGAAGAGACAGCAGTGTCTAAATAGTTCACTGACACAGCCAGGGTTTGAATCCTGAAAGTGGTAGTAAACTGTATTCAGCAGCATAATTTTAGCTAGGAATATGGGAATATGTGCAGAAACAATCAGGTAGTGTTAAAAAACTTTCCCCCCATAGGTCTACCAGGTAGGAGAAGTAGAATGTAGCTATAAGATGGTTGAAGTATACACTGTGTGCAAACATACCACTGCCCAAACCAAGACCATAGGGTATTGTAATAATACTTGTAGAGTAATGATTAGAGCAATGATCATTAATGTTTTGAGTATTGTAAAGATATATAAGTTGTTAGGACATCTCTCCCCCCACCATATCTGCAAAATAATCTAAACACACAAATTAATGGGTATGTTTTACACCAAACCTAATGTTGGGACATATGCCCTTTTGTTCAACAAATATTGAAATGTGTTTCTATTAATGCTCCATGTTGAAATACTTATCATCGGTAGCCTGTTGCTATCAATGTAACCTACATGCCATTGCAATGGCCACTGTGGTTCCATATATGCATGTATTCTGTTTGTTATGCAACTGCCCCAAATCTGTTGTTTTGTGTTAATGGGAATATCTATGCATGCTGTTATAACTAATCCTGGATTGTATTGACTATTACTAACCCACATATGTTCTAAAACTGCAACATCAAAGCATGCTTGGGAAGGCTGGTCCCAGTGGACCCAGCTCTCCCATGTCATCTGGCCATGGCACTGGGCCCCAGCATATCTGGGACCCACCCCAGGACCCCCTTGTCTGCTGGTCCTGCACCACCTTCAGGTGGAACCACCTTGGGGATGGGGCTCGTCTCCCCCACCCAGGAGCAGGCCTGGACAGGATACCGTCAACCAAAGCAAGGTCCGAGGATTGGTGCGTAGCAAGCTCCGAAAGGAGTTTGGAGATCTGCTATGCCAGCTTAAGGGCCATGTGGCACAATTAGAGGGTCAGCCTACCTCTCCTGCTCAGCCCTTAGCACAGCCACCTTCAGGGCTGTGAAGGTACAGTGGTGACTGCCCATGAGTAGGGACCTCAGTCCCACTGTTTCCATTTGGTGGCTCATGGGCTTCTGATTTTCAAACATCCCTCCCTGTCCAAGGTGTTTATCCCCACATGTGTCATATACCTCCCATCTATGCTGTCTTGTCTGTCTTCTTACCCAACATACCTCCCCAAATTTACCTACTATCATTCCACAACATCCCATTTGTGCCTTAAAAAAAGGGCAAACTGTCCCCCCCAAAATTCCCCCCCCCATACATAGCTGTCCATTTCAAACCCGTGTCTATTGGACACGTAATCTGGTCTAATTGGCTTCACAACACATTATTGTCATCCTCACTCTTCTCTCAGGGTATTGAGTGTCCAAATATACCTCCAAATTCATTATAGATGCTCAGCTGTTGCTTTGAAAGAAATATACAGCTATTGACCTTTCCTACATCTGTGGTGCACATCCCTAGCTACTTTCACTATTGTCTTTCCCACTGTGTGACCCCTTTTTCACCACTTTCCCATCACCCCTTTTTTTCTTTTCTTTTAAAGAAATTAGCGCTGGGGTAAGCAGGAGTTAGCTCTTTTAAGCATTAGTAAGGGGGGCTAAGCCTGTTTGCACAGCACTAAGCAATGGCTACACAGATTAAGCACTTTTAAGGCTGTCTGTATGCATATTTAACCAGAAGTTAGCATTGCTTACCGCCATGCAAATCCACTTACAACTACTTAAAAGTGCCTTATTCACTTAGTATCCAACAGACCTTTTTCTGCCCAGCAACAAAATAATTAGGCCTTGTAAGTCTTAAACACAGAACCCTGCACACTAAAGCCACAGAAATTTACCACTAAGCCATCTGAGCTGTAGAGATGTTTGATGTTTTCTAAAACATATCATGCAGCACAGTCATTCAACAGTAGGGAAAATGTATTTATATATGTATATGTGTGTATATATATATATATATATATATATATATATATATATATATCTATATATATATATATATATATATATATATATATATATATATATATATACATATACACACACACATACAGATATACATATATTTATTTATTTATTTATTATTTATTTTACATTTTTTAGTGGGAAAGTCCGGCTGGACACATGTTCTTTTTCATCAGAGGCCCAGGGAGAAAAGCTCCAGTTAATAAATTTACATAACAAATATTAATAGCATCCAGAATGGTGGTAATATATACCAAAGTTATACATATCATGGTAGCATTGGTAGTGGTTGCATTACACAACATAATTGTGTCTTAAATACATCAATAGAGTATAAGAAAGCAGTGGTTTGTACTTTATAGTTGTACAGTGTGCTATGCTCATATATATATATATATATATATATATATATATATATATATATATACACATATATATATGTGTGTGTGTGTGTGTGTGTGTGTGTGTGTGTGTTGTGCAGTAGTGCATTCGGACATCGAATCCACACTCTAAACCTCTCACTACAAAATATCTGACCAAAGGCAGTGTAAATGGGGGTGAATGGACCCAAACTATGGACCTCTTGCAATTATAGCCCTTATCACATCCTCCACAGCTGAACTATTCTGCTTAGCAACAAAATAATAAGCCCTCCCAAGTCCTGAACCCAGGATCCTGTACATCATAGCCACAACAGGTTACCACTAAGACATCTGAGCTGTAAGATGTTAGGATGATTTCTCTAACATATCATGCAGAACAGTCAGTCTACCATAGGGAATGTACAATGTGGAAGCACTAAACATTCTAATGATACCCACACACACACACACACACACACACACACACACACACACACACACACACACACACACACACATACACATTTACACACACACACACACACACACACACACACACACACACACACGCACACACACACGCACACACATATATATAAATATATAAATACTTTTATATATATATATATATATATATAGAGAGAGAGAGAGAGAGAGTGATCACAGAATATCAAACAGCCATTATTCCTACAGTTGTCACCTTTTCAAATGGCCAGAGTCTGATTCTTTCCTACAAATGAGAATTATTGCATGAAAACATATACCCACACAAAATACAAAGGACATGACCCCACACATTTTGCATGCATACAAATGTTTATTTGTGTACTATTTCAGTAGCTTACGCTATTTCTTATAGCATCTATGTGTTTGAAATACATAATAATTGATTAATGCAACTCTCAAAGAAAATATATGATACAGTTATCCGCAAAAAATAAGATACTTTGTTGTCTAGGCTAAAGCCTTCTACTAATACAACAGTAAAAAACACATTTGCCTTGAAGACAAGAGTCACTCAACACGTAATTACAGATGTAGTTCAACAGCCTTCAATTACACTCTGTAGTTAATCCATTACGGAGAAAAGTATCAGTTGTCACAATGTAAATGTATCCATTACATAACAATGCTTAACTTAAAACGGTACTATCACAATGACAAACAGAAATGTGTGCAAAGCAATAAGCTCTAGCCCACCACTGTCCCCATGGTGAAATATATGAAAATGTACAGCCATATACCTTTATGTTTCTTATTAGTAATATCGCTCACATGTTCTTGCAGCCTAGGTTAAAAACATTTTATAGCCCTCCCCCTTAAAATGTCTTACAGGGGCATATAACTGCATTTTCTATACACTGACCTCTTGACTGTACAGGATCGCACACATGTTGTCCAGCTGTAGCCCTCATATATATGGACCCTACCACACAACTTGCGTGGGAGTCCACAGTATCACTGGAATGATAGCAGGAATGTCATCACTGAATAATGATAGACCATATCTATCAACCTCTTACTGCATGACATCTGGTCAAAGCCTGGTGTATAAGTGGAGGACAGAGGCCGAAACACAGGGCCATATTTGAAATATTGCTGTTATACACTGTGAAAGTTGCTGGTGTTACAAAATTGGTTGCAACATACCCTTACTGAAGAATATGAAGTCATAAACACAAATGGATGTTGCAATGTACTGATAGAAATCAACAGAGAGAATGCCACTGATTTGTCAAGGACAAGACCTATGTGGGGAACAGACAATACATAGCCAAACATCTGGCCATAATGTGGATAGCCCCACTGTTGAGAGGTATGCAGACAGACTGCATTCCATACAAAACTGGCATGTACACATAAACCCTGTAAAACTAGCAATATTCAATGCATATAACAGCAATACTCACACACTGTCCCTAGGTCTGGAACCTTACACAAACATGTAGTTGGCCTGTGTCCACAAGTCTTGTTGTAAGAGGCATTCCTACCTGCCTTCTGTAACACTGCTGTCCCCACACATGAAGGATGTCTTCCATACAGACATGGTAAAGGGACAACGTCCACATGATGTAGTTATTTATAGTAGTGGGTTGCTATAACATTGGCTATTGGCAAAACTACACAGCTGCCTGCATGCAATTAGCAAGTGAGGAACAACAATTGGTGTAGAGGCCATCACCTGAACATGAGCATCGCCTACAAAAGCCATGCTGCAACCTATTTAAACCAGCTCGATCCCAGTAGTTGTAATAATGGGATAGATGATTATGAAAGATGAATATGTGCCATCAATACTTGCTATAATGATGTCCTGCTGAACAACTGCTATGGACATAGCATCTGACTCTGCTTGCAGTGGGAAATACCTGTCAGCTGTACAGATCTTCACAGAATGCCCAGATGTAGCCATCATAGTGTTTGTTCTGTTCCTGCAAACATCTATATTAGCCTGGCAAATAGCTGGAGATGGAAGTGATGAAGTAATGACAGACACATGAGTTTCAGACCACACCACCTTCAGAACAATCATGGTAATTCAAAATATATAATTCTACAAATGTCATAGATTTGTAATAGGCATATTTATGATCTGCCCCTATATATTCCCCGTAATGTTAGGCTTTGTCCACATGTGATGCTCTAACAGGTGGATAGGTCGGGTCACAGCTGAGGAGCCTGATACACCCTGGAAAAGGACAGCTCACATATGGCAACCACTAGAGTGTCTGTCAAACAGTCATGTCTGTGCAACTTGTAGGCCAGTTAATGGGATGTTGCCCATATTCATATGTTACCTGTGAATATGAGTATTATACATGGGTGTATTGTAAATCTAGGCTAGCTATATAGGGCATGAGCATAGTAAAGCACTGTTGCAGATATGTGTGTTAAACTGCATATGATATATTTAATTAATAACATTCAACTCTACAGTGTTTTGCTGGACAATCTTCACAGTTGTGAAATATCTGTAGTCACATACACATATACTTGAGTTATGTCAGCTATATTAATACTTTATCAAAATTGATTTCCCTATTGTCACCCAGTGATGTGGACCAATGCCCAGAAGTCCTGGTATAACAGGTTGAGACATATGATTGAGCGTCAAGACTGTAAATACAGTGTGTCATACTGACATAGAACACAAATGTATACCAGGTATCCCCTGAGCATGTGTATGTATGCATATGTTCAGCTGAAAAAGACAGAAGTAGTAGCATGGTTCACAAGCAGTCTGGAAAATAGGATGTGCATTTTGCAGATGTGTGTAATATAACTGTCACTGCATACAACAAAATAAAACATGTACTGCTACTGATTGTTGCATTGCCATGACACTGATATGGGTACTACAGTAGGCATGCTTATCAGGTAGTAATCAGAGAAGTGTACAACTGTGTTATGACCCACTGTCCATGCCTACCACTAACAGCTATATCAACACCTATATACACTGGATATCAAAGTGTACACACCTCTGTTGGAATGCAAGGTTTGTGTGCTGTATGCCAATGAGACCACAGAAAGTCATGTCAAAACATTTATCACCTCAAATGTGACCTATAACCTGTTCAATTCTACTGAAAAAGAAACAAAGCTGTTTCATGGAAGGTGAGCAACCATTGCCAAATGATGTGATATGACGTTAGAGTACAAACCAAGTCAAATGGATGCTGTAATCATCTTAGCAGGTGTTTAAACAATATATTAGTGTAAGGGTGTGCACACACATTCATCTGGCTTACTGTACTGAGTATTAATGCCCATATGTTTTCACAGGGCAGGTTGTTATGTTCCCTATTTAAATGAACAGGCTATAGGTCACATCAAAGGTGGGGATTGTGTTGACATGTGCTTTTGTGGGGTCATGTTTTAATTGCACAACTACCATGCATTGTAACAGGGGTGTGTACACTTTATATATACTGTAGCTATATGGAATCAGCAGTATATGACCTGCACAACCAGCCTCCACCAACGATAAAGTAATCCCCTTGGTGGATAGCAGGAAAACACAAAGCTCATAACAGGTTGCTATAGTGGCTGTACAGGCACACATAGCTGCAGACCACAAGTTGTAAGCAAGTACCCCTCTATCTGAGCTAGCATGTAGGTGACTTCCTGTAAGGCTGACTATGACTAGAAATTAGACATACCCAAACCACCAAGGTCAATTGCAACCATGTCTCCACATATGTATGCAGTCTCAGAGGCAATAACACAAGTCAACCTGTACTGGGGGTAAAGCACACCTCATACACACATGCCATGCATACCAGCAACCTACATCAGACAGGATAGGTGGGAAAAGTGGCACCCTATCCACAACATTTCTACAGGAGGATATGCACAACAACCACACTCCTGTCTGCATCAATGGTGAGCATGTACATAATGCCGACTGATGGCAACAACATCAAGTCTCCATGGGGCATAAGAACATCACAGCCTGCCCCCACCATGAACTCAGGCATGTGCTCACAGCTCCATCACACACTACAGTCAAACATAAACTTGCCACCATCCACATGGAAGATGGCCACTGTCATCCCTCTACACAGAAATGAATTGAGAATAGTGGATCATGCCACTAAGTGTCCAACATTGGGGGAACTGGACAAGTCAGGGCCAGGAGTGTAATGCAAGATGTCAAAGCCATGATAGCTTACAGTGTTATGGTATAGTCTGGATTATTTGCAAGTAATATCCACTGTTGATGTGCACATGGACAACTGTATGAGGTCCTATGACCTTTTTTTCCTGTTTATGTCTTCCAGGTACAATGCCCCGTGAATGTTTGACAGTGTTCACAAACCTTGAGAATGATACAATTATCCAAGTCATCATCCAGCATCATGGCATATGATTTGGCTGCAGGGCCCAGGATCTACAGGAGTGGACCGCCTTGTGGAATGAGCTCATCCACAGTGTAAACGATGTCGGCTTGCACACCCAAAATTATGAGCAGGTGTGTGCTGCTACTGATAGGAGGGACCAGCTAGCCACAGGTGGGGGTCATACCATCCAGCCCTCACTGACACATGCTGAGGAGCTCCTCACCAGCTTTGGGGCCCCACCCACCAGACAAGCCAGCAGGCTGAAGACAGCATTGTGGAGGTGGGTGCCACCCACACAATAGACTGGGAGCATCATCCTGGGCTATGTACAGGTAGCATAAGCATAAAATCAAGTCTCCCAAGGGCATGTGTTGCAATGTGTAATGGTGTCATGAGACCAGGGCTCCAACCTACAGACAGCATTCATAAAGATACGTGTGGTGCACAAGCACCACCTCACTCCACCTCAGGGCCACCATCCCCAATTTTTAGCTTGCTGATGCCAGTGTACACCTGTAGGGTTGTTGTTCATTAGCTGGAACTAGGCTTTTGGAATTTGGAACAGTGCAAAATAACACTCATGTGTGGCCCATAGGTGTCAGGCATCTGCAATAAGGTAGAGGATGGGGAGGGGTGTCAGCTTGAAACACAACAGTGAACTGAAGCATACATCCAAAGCTTGCTAAGAATGGATGTATCTGAACACCATCAAGGTTATGGATTGTGCCAGACATAACCCAGACTCTACAGCAATAGTGAATCCACTGTGTGACCTCCATGGTCTGTGCACATGAGCTGACCTTGCAATCTGGCAGAGTTGGGGGACCTTTGAGGGCAGACTGGCCAAATAATGGCAAGTGAAGATGGGCCATGCTAGTATACCCCTTCCAGGAATGGTGACTGCTGTAGTTCACTTAACAGGTGCTTCAACAAACCATCATGTTAAGGGTGCGCACACTTATGCAACCCACATAGTGTATGCATCTCATTCAACATCTGCATGACTAACACATTTGTTTGATACTGCTTTGGATTGCACAGGTCATATGCCAACAGGTCATATGCCACATATCAGGTGTGTGTAATGTTAACAAATGCAGTATTGTGGCCCCATTGCATATCATAGAAGAGGCTAGCATGTCAAAAAGGGTGCGTGCACCCCTCATATCCATGTTAAGCTTTGAATGTTGTCAGTGTAACTGGATTTTATTGCACATACTTGCACTGCTGATGAGGAGATCTGCAAATGAAAGGTCAGGCATTAATTATTGGCATCAGTCCTCAAATCATCCCAGGTATGTGTCAGACAAACACAAGGGGCTGGGAGCAACAGACCAGATATAATTGCCACACATATACACATTCACCAATGGTCTGCACACTTGTGAGGTATGGTGCACAGTACATGCCAGTGTATTGTACAGTTGCACAGCAATTATGTGCACATGGGTGCTGTGTGTTCCAGGGGAAGGAGCATCACCTACCAACACAACTCATGCATCATGGAGGTGTATAATGTTGGTAACAAGGATTGAGTATGGCTGCAGTGCATGCTGTTGAGTGCCATAAGTCATGCATGTTGACTGTTGGGTAATGAGATGTTTGTGTAATATCTTTTTGCCACCTCACCTGTAAGGGTGTGTGTGTGTGTGTGTGTGTGTGTGTGTGCGTGTGTGTGCGTGTGCGTGTGTGTGTATGTGTAGAAGTAAACCATAACATACCGGCCTTAATTTATATTTCTTGTCTGCCCCTCACAGGTGGCGAGGTGGGTCAGGGTCCCTCCTGCAGGCAAACTGATGTTAGTGTCCATACATATTCTGACAATGATGATAAGCATAGTGAGGCACAGGCAGGGTTGTCAGGGGCTGAATCTGTGCCATTGGTTGCCATCCCACTTTTATCAACCCCATCCCTGCACAAAGTCACAATGTCCATACATACCCCATTACCAGTAGCCATAGGTGAGGGACAGTTGGAGGGTGGTGGCATGGGACAGGAAAGTGTGGTGACTATGGCAAATGTGTCTTTACACAGCAGCCATAGCCAGATGACCAGTGAGGTCCCGCAAAGACAGGTGTGCAGGGGTGCTTGTAGGAGGGCTGCTGGCCATCATGCTCCTAGTAGAAATGCCATAGCAGGTGTCACCAGACGCATGTTTTGGGTCATCATGGAGGCACAGCCATGTATGGAATGTTACACCAGAGATAGTCTGAGGCTGAAGAGGGCTACTCTCCCTAATGTAGGTGACTACATCTGTGATCTTGCAGATGCCCACCGTTATTTTGCAAAGGTCATGGATAGACGGTTGGGTGAGATGGTGGGAATCCTTGACTGTGTGGTGTTTGTGGTAGAGCATGTGGTGGGAGTAGGGCATTGGACATGTGGACGTAGGTCAGCAACACCAACAGGTGGAGGTCTTCGTGGATGTGCAACGTCTCATGGCTGCTTCTGTAGTGGCAGTACCAGCACCAGCACTGCAGGGAGGGTCCTGTCCACACCACAACCCAACAGACCATGTGCATGTGGTCCTGGCTGGTCCCAACAGATACACGGATCCAGCAGAATATTGTCATCATCAGGGGAGAGTACCATATCTTGGTTTCTGCCTGGAGGCTCTCGTGCAACCCTTAGCAGGCGCAGTTCCCATGTCCATGGCCAGACAAGGTGAACTGTACACTCTGCCATGTACAGTCCACAGCTGTCCAACATACACCTGTATAGGGGAGCCACATGGCAGAACTGTGTGCATACATACCCACACACACATCACCAACACAGCTAGGGCATCTCCATACCTACACAAATCATGTCTGCACAGGCAATTTAATAAAGAACCCCCTAACTCACACACATGATGTCAACCAAGCAGCTCAGCCTAGGACTATGGCAAACCCACACCACACCCTGTGCATATGATGATACCTGTGCCACATCCCTGTCATCCATACCACTGATGCAGGGTCATGCTAATATGGTTCTGATGTACAGGGTGAATGTACTAAAGTTTAGCAATGCAATGCTGTTTAACATGTTGTCAGCTGGAATGTTTAATGCTTAGACGTCAGAGTGTGCAGTTGTCCAGCCATGATGCATTATAGCTGTTATAAACACTGACTGATTGTGGTCTCCATAATGCATTCTGTTTGTGTTCTAGGTGTCTATGTGTCAGGAGGATGTTGGTCTGCTGCCCTTTCCTACAAGGGATGTGGCTGATGTGACACATTGACTGCATCATATCCCAGGTACAGGTGAACACAAGTAACAGAGCTGTATAACAGTTACTGCATATGCCACATGGTTGAAAGGTCTGAGAGGTGTATACAGGTGAGTGCATGGTGGCTGATGTAAGCAGCTCTTCTACAGTGGACAGTGGTAGGTGTACTGGGTGTCACACACCAAATGTTTGTAAATAGCACACATACAGAAAATTTTGTGTTGATGCAATACACAGACAATACTGTTCACATAGATGTACGTCATTTTGCAGAGAACTCAGTTTCGCCTATGTAATCCCACCAAGACCAAGTTGCCAAAATATT
The DNA here is from genome assembly GCF_019279795.1 of Protopterus annectens. NCBI lineage: Eukaryota > Metazoa > Chordata > Ceratodontiformes > Protopteridae > Protopterus > Protopterus annectens. The sequence goes on along the minus strand of NC_056725.1, from coordinate 311,034,113 downwards.
GCATAAGTAAATAATCAGTCCACCAGTTTAATGTAATTGAAAATGGTACTGGCAGGGTATATGTCCTCTTCCCCAATGCAGTGCAGTCCTGGAGTTGGAAAACATAGGTGTGCTGGTATGGGTATTACAGCCCTCCAGTTTGGAGGGTGTGGAGTGGTGTAGAACCACACATAGTGTGATGAATAACTACTTAACCTCTCAACATAGACTGTACAGTATATCAGCACACTAAGCGGGGGGATATACACACAATAACCCCAATGTGGGTGGCTGTGCACACAACAACCACACCCAACTATATATACCAACTCCAGTATCGCTATACAGCTGTACAGTGGGGAAGAGGGCATTTACACATCCACTACTAGTTTTGATGGAATGAATTTCCACAAGATGATTGCTTTGAAATGTTACCTTTTGCAGGTTAGTTCTTGGACAAATGATCTCCTTGGAAATATATTTTCTGTAAAAAGAAGTAGATCTCTTCACATATACACACACTTACTTGGCAACACTGAGAGTAGAACTCCTACCTAGGTACTTATTGCTACTAATGTGTTTGGCCTTACTTGCACACACCACAGAGCTTGTTAGTTGAGGTATGCCTGAGCTTCCTGTAAAGTGAACATCACCAGGCCTTGTGCATTATGGTAATGGGGGATATACTGGGTGTTAATGGACAATACATAATATAACATACTGACATATACACATTGACAAACACAAACAGTCATAGACACATTTGACAGACCTGGATTTAGCAGTGCTGACTACTTTGTCAGTGAGCCCATACTGTTACAGACTTTTTTCACACAGCACAAGTATCACTGGGCTGGATAGTGTCATCAGTTACCTGTATGGTTGATGGTGACAGCGGTCCTCATACAGTGGACCTTGGGACATATACTGGAGGTACCATGGTGAAAAAACAGTATACACAACACCCCAGCCCCACATTGGATATTGTACTCATAGAAACCCATGATAATGCTCTGACATACCCACAATCACACATTGACCAGGATTGCAATACAAACCCTTGTCTATCTAATTATTGCTACTACAGGGATATGCATTTATTGCACATGTCATAGGAATAGTAGGGTGATGGTTTTGTCATGGCTCTTCTAATGTCAGCAACATCACCGTCCTTTATAATGTATGGCGAGGTTTAGTGTATTTGGAGAATGTGGCCTCAGAATGCTGTCTCCTACAAATATGCACACTCACACACAGTTGCACACACATACACACACATGCACACACACACACACACACACACACACACACACACACACACACACACACACACACACACACACACACACACACACACACACACACACACACACACACACACACACACACACACACACACACACACACACACACACACACACACACACACACACACACACACACACACACACACACACACACACACACACACACACACACACACACTCACGCAAGGACTCAGAGGGTAACCCTAGCCTATCTACCCATTTGTAGAACAGTGTTATGCTGGTACTGCAAGCTCCAGCTAGCCCATAGGGTGAAGAGTGTCACAAGGTACATTTAATGTGAATTACAGCAGCAGCCCTTTTAAGTATAACAATGGGTCTGTAGTGGGTGACAAGGCCCTCAGAGTATTTT
>NC_056725.1:310932457-311027457 GCF_019279795.1 Protopterus annectens | reverse complement strand
ACACACACACACACACACACACACACACACACACACACACACACACACATATACACACACACCCACACACAGTTGCTATGTCTGGGATTGTAACTTCTTCCTAACTAGTTTGCTACACTCCAGTATTACACATTTATCGCAAGCACCATGGAGCTTATAGGGCTGAGATTTGGCAAATGGTTTATTTCAAGGTGACTGACATCAGCATTAGTGCTAATATGGGCAATGGGAAGTGCAGTGTGTGTGAATGGGCCATAAATCATTCCTCTAGAAACACACACACACACACACACACACACACACACACGCACACACTCAGTCACACATGACTTTACATTTGACAGGACTGAATATACAAATGCTACATGAATACTGATTTGTACTATCATGTTACAGTTATCACAAGCACCACAGACACTATAGGGCTGAGGGCTACCAAAAGGAATGTCTACAGTGATTGACATCAGAATAGCATGTGATATCAGCCAATTGGATGTGTAGTGGGTGGGACAGGCCTCATAATAAAATTCTCTTTATCACTGTCTGTCTCTGTTTTCCCCACATCTCTGTGTGTGTATATTTGACATATTATAGTGTGTTGGCCTTGGATATGTGTGAGTATTCCTATCTAATGTGTGTGTGAAGCATAAATGGTGTACAATTTGGTGTGCGTGCACAGACATCTGAGGATGACAGATATGTATAGTCCACTATGTTGTCAGACATGGGCTTCATTTCTCTAAGTGTATGAGCATACCCGGTATGACCTTCTGTATTGAGTGTGTGTGAATCCATTCCAGGTAGGGTTGTACTCCAGTCCAGGGTTTGGTGCTCTACACCTACAGCTATCAACCTGTTTCTGCAGGATATCTGTAGATAAGTTGATAATATGGAGTCACAATGGGTGACAGATAGGGGGATATTGTAACTATTGCTGTCTGTGCTGCTTGTGTTACATGGTTGGTGTTAGGAGAGATATTCAGACATATGTACTGTTTTACACTGTGATGTATTATGTCATCAACTGCTGACAGATATAATTATTTGCTCACAGTTATTTACTGTGAAATACAAAATGAATGAAGCATGAGTCTAGTATTGCGTTCCGCGGCCTACACATTCTTGCACACTCCTGCCATTCTGGAGGGGTAGCTACAGACACTTGCTGATGGGTCTGTGTAAATGATCCAGCACCTTGGTACTCTGGTGGCTGAGGATCCCCTTCTTATGCATATATCGACTTAACAGAATGGCCATATCCTGCTGTGGCCATACCTCTCAGCTGTACAAATTCATCCGGGTTACTCAGAGGCAAGGCTCATATATCTGGTCAGTTCCCTTTCACATTGTGGTTTACAAGCAGGTTTGTAGGCACCCATTACTGGCTTTGCAGGCAGGGGTAGTATGGGCACACATCAGAGTTTCAGACTTCACACACTCCATGACGTCCATGCTTCTACACCCCTCACTCTGTTATTCTATCCTCTTCCTAACATTATATGAGCAATATCTGACAAGTATCCCTATAGTTGGCCATTCATTCCAGTGGTATTTATGGATTGGTCCACAGTTCATGCAGTAGGACATGGGGTCATGCTACTGGGATTTGTCAACATGGCCTTGCATTTGTGTTCTGTTGACTGTGTTAGGTTGTTAGTTGGGACCCCATGAGATACCATTCACTGGCACTACAAGTGAGGCACAGGCCTTTGACAGAGGACTGTAGGCCATTTGGTAGTGATGCAGGCCTTCTATAGCAGCCCAGTGCATTCTGTCACTCCTACATTCCCAGGATGTGAGCCAGTGGATTCCCCTGGGGTGACAGGGTAAGTGTGTGAGGTATTAATGACAATAGGTCCTGTCCATATTGATCCATTGGTCTGGATGCAGGCAGGGTGCTGCTTACAGCTAGGGACACACCTGCATAGGACACCTCTTCAGCATGCTGCATTCTGTGAGTATTCTCATACAGAAGTGGGGTCATACTGTACTCATTCCCAATAGCAAGGATATGACCTGTGATAAACCTGTGGCTGATGGTGGGGTGAGCTGAGTGCATGTGTGTTATGAAAGCTACTTGCAGCTGACTCAGAGATATACCTGGGATATTTCCCTTATGCTTCCTTGTGCAGGAATATAGGCAGTCACTCATTACTTCATAACTGTGCCTTTTGTGGTGTGTCAATAATTGGCCAGACTACATGAATATTCTATACTACATGGACAACTAATATGCTGCTAACCAGTCTGTACAGTTCCAAAGTTGTGCGGAGATGACAGTTACATTTTATGCACTCTAGGCTACTTCCACCTGTAAACTGTGTGTATCTATGGGCCCACATTCATGGCATGTCCATATTTCAGATGGTGACAAATATTGATATCTGGACAGTGAATATGGACAACTGCTGATATGGGTGTTGCTGAGAAGCATTGTGATTGGCACTGCAGTTGTCAGCACATGGCCCTGTCAAACCACAATACTGCCCATAGGCCACCGAGACACAACCTTCCATGCCTACATGCTGACCACTTCCAAACAATATTGAACACACCTCCTAACACACAGACCCCTGCATACTGTACACATGCAACAATCTATCCTGTAGATTGGGCCAGCTCGGGTAATCTGTGCCCCACTGATATTACTCCTCACACTTACATGTTACTGCATTTCTACATAGGATTGTGGGGGGGGGGGACACCTGACGACTTTAAACAATTGTTATGACTTTACTGGTATTTCATGTAGTCTGTTGGTTTCCATTTCATATTGTATTCTGACCTATCATGCAGACTGGAGGCATATCAGTAGAGTACAGATCTTAGGTTTTATTGACCTGCATTTCAGTTTCAGACTTCTTACCCTTCAAAACTAATATACAACTGCCAGACCTGTTGTAGTCTGTCTTTGTAGGTCTGGAGGGGGGCTGTTCACCATTGCCATCAATTGGAGGCCTTAGCCTAGCCTTTCTTTATGGTCATCTACACCTGTCCTGCTGGCTGAGGCTGGTGGTGGGTATGTGACACTCACTGACATGCATGTGTATGTCCTATGGACACCCACAGTTATTTGGGCCACTAATGTACTGCGGTGGGATTTGTCACCTTGTCTAGTACTGCATAGTATGTTGACACCAGTATTTGTTATGGATTTCATGCTGCCCATATAGGTGTCCACTATCTGCTGCCATCCCATTCAGCCACCCGATTCCCTTGCATGCTCACGTCCATACCATACATACAACTATCAGAACATACTACACCATTCAGTAATTGATAGATAGGGTGACTTACCTTATGTCTCGGCCAGTATTGAGGATGGTGCTGGAGGGCTGACTATGTCGGATGCACATAAAACATTACCTATACATGGTAAAGCACAGATAGTGTCATGTTTGGCTTCCCTTTTACTGTATGTGTGAGTCAGAGAGAGGTGTCATTTCCCTGGGTCCCTACCATGCCAGTGTATATGCTATGCATTGCCTCTTTGCCAAGGCCTGGGCATACTGGGTACACGTCTTTCTGTCTACAGGGCAGGCTCAGGATGTTCCTCCTCCGATTCCCTCTGTGCCTGTGTTGGCCTTGGCAATGGTGGGGGGCTTTGTGGCCCTGCCACGTGCTGTTCCTGCTGCAGCTATTTCCACAGGATCATATTGTGTAGCATGGCACATACTATGAACATGTGTGTACATGTAGCTGGAGAGTACTGCAAGGCTCCACCAGATATGTCCAGGCAGCAGAACCATGACTTGAGCATCTCAGACACATGCTGTGTTATGATTCTGGTTTGTCCATGTGCCTCATTATGGAGTTCTTGTTCAGGTGTGTGTGCATTTCTGATGGGTGTCATCAGCCATGGCTCCAGTGCGTAGCCAACATCCCCCACTAGATGGCCATATGGGATATCCCCACTGGCAAATGACTGGTACAGCTGTGTCATATGCCACATGTGGGAGTCTTGATAGCTTCCAGGGCTGCCAGCACACACATTCAAGATAATGCCCTGGACATCGCACCTGACCTGGCAGTTGGAGGGGAAGCCCTTGCGGTTTATGTCGACCCTACCCCACTCACCGGGTGGTGATTTGATGTGTATGTGCGTGCAGTCTATAGCACTCACTACCTCAGGGTATTCTGCTATTTGGTGGAAGAGATGCATATTGCTGGTCAATGCCTCATGGGTGTTGAGGAAATATATATGCTCACTGGCATGTGCTGACATGGCATCCAGGAACTGGTGGAGTACCCTGGATGCTGATGCCTGTGAGATCCCCATGATATCCCCAGTTGGCCTTTGGAAGGTACCTGTGGCTAGTATTCTTAAGCCTACACATACCTTGGTATCTGCTAGGATGGGTTCCCCTCTGTTGGTTCTGTGTGTGATGCGGAGCTGGCACAGCTCAACAATTTGCTGTAGAATGTCTCTGTCCACCCTATAGTGCTCCACTATCTCCAGCTGATGTAGCTCCTGGTAGATTACCCTGGGTCTGGACAATCTTCTCCTCCTCCTCACTGTGGGATGGTCGTCAGCATTCACATCCTCACCACCCTCAACCTCTTGAACATATTGATGTATGAGAGTGACAGCAGCCCCTAACATTTTGTTGGTTTTTTGTCAAGTAAAATTTCCCTGTCTGTCTACACCAGTGGAGTAGAGTTTGTGGGAAAAAACAGACTGAGAGGTGTTTGCATAGTTTAGAGTAGTGTGCTGGGTTGCTACCTGTGTAATTGGCTGATTCTGATACATTTCACCTGCCAGCTATTCTAGTTCTCCTGATTGCCTTCCTACTGCTGTTTTCCCTTCCAATTGCCTTCCTGTTTAAGCCCCAAGGCACGTCACGCATACCCAGTGCTGAAATGTGAACAGAGCTGCTATTTCCTGGGTTTTTTTTTGTTTAAAACCCGGTGCGCTGTGCTAACTCCCATTTAAGCAGGGAAAACAGTGCTCAATAATGTGAGACACACCGCCTTCCTTAGCTGTGCATAGCTAAGAGCAAACATGGGCCACAGGGCTCCATTAAGTTTACGCAAAGCATGACACACCACCTACTGAAGTCATCCTCTTGTCCTGCCTACATGATTCCTTAGTCCTGCACCTGCACGGTTAGGTGCAGTTGGCCAATTGGGAGAAATCTGTGATTCAGTACAAGTCCCCTCATTTGCATACCCCAGCATGTAGGTCAAGAGTTACAACTCTCAAGCACACACTTTCCCCTTGACAACCGGTGAGCCCTTGTCTTCTTTACATTCTGCCTGCCATTGACTATAATGGCAAAATGCAGATATCTGTTAAAAAGCAATTTTTCCTTTTTTTTATTTTTGGCACCCTATGTTTGTGTGCTGCTGTCCTTAGCTTAAATGGCTGAGATCAGCCAAAAAAAATAAAAGTTTTATTTTTAAAAACCTTAAGCAGCTTTTAATGCCAGTGGCCTTATATTTGGTCATTGGCCTGTCTGTTCAACATAATACATGCTTTTCACGTGCTGTCATGCTTCTGTTTTGTCAGATGCAAAAATGTATTCGGCTACTAGACAAATAAATTTTAGCACTGACACTGTTCCTATAAAGAATCTGTTCAGCTTGCTGAATCACAGAATCATTCAATTACATGGTTTTCACCAGCAAATTAGGTGATTTGCATACTGAATGGAATTCCATGCAAGAACAGTATAGGGCCACTTGTGCACGCGAAAACGGCCCTATGCTGGATCACATGGTGGCCATATTACGAACAGGAGTGGCTATAATATTCCTTTATGGAAATCAGACATTTTTGAATCTGGCAGCATGTGTGCACTGATGGAAGTGAATGCTGAACCTGCCGTCACTTTCAATCGTTTTGAGAAGTTCAGTGGTGGCTAGTGGCTCTTCTTATTCCATTTTCACATAAAATAATAATTTCATGTGAAATGGGACTTGTGAAAGGCTGCACTGCCACAGTGTACTCTCTAATGCTTCTTTGTGTGTGGATGTGCTGGGAGTTTCTTTGTAATGTCCAGTCAGCAGCAAAAGGTTTCCATTTTCTGCTTCCGCGTATTACAGTATAACATAAAATAATATTTTTAGATTCTTACAGATTCATATAGACATCCTAATTATGCTGCTATTCATATTTACCTAAGGGGAATGGATACAGTAAAGAAATCAGTATGTCCTTTTTTTATCCTAAACAATTACACTACTCCATGGTTAGAGGCTGTAAAAATAAATCAATGTGGCATAATGTGCACTCAGCAATATTATATAATGAGTGAAGCTGCACAATGTTTTACATTTGTTAAATACTAATTGCAAATGAGTGTTCATTCCATCCGTTACTGTCTTTTTTTTTTTTTTTTAATTGTACAGTTACAAGCCCCAACTTCACATCATCACTATGCTTATCATGATGACATGAGCTCATGCAGATGTTTGGGAAGCTCTGTTGGATTCCCCTGATTTCACAGGAAATTTAAATGGATATATCTAAGGTTATTCTACATAAATCTTGCATTTTTTTGTCATGTAATCAGTATTATATTTGGACAGCAACTCTTTAAGCTGTTACAACAGTAAATGCTCCTGTTGCATATGATCTTTAAGGATTTTTCAGCATTCTTTATTTTAACAAGGTCTCAGTCCTTAAAGACTGATGTCATTTTAGATTGGACCAGCCTCTAGTCCCAAACCAATCCTATGGTTGCTTTAGAATAAAATATCATTGCACCCTTTCTCTTATATTATGAAGGCAACGTATGGGACAAAAATGCCCTAGCTATCAAATTAAATTAAGCATAATATAGAAAGGGAAAAAGTACAGATGGCCTGGAAATAACATCTCTCCAATCTACTTTATATTATTAGAAGAAAATCAGACAGAATGCTCACCAATAGGAAGAAAGCATTACACCTAAGACAAAAACAAAATACTTTCTCATCTTAACTTAAGCTTTTCTGGAATGAAATAAAGCATGTAACCAAATACATTACTAACACCATTACTAAATCCAGTAGCCAATCCCACAATCCCAACCCATTTGCTAGTGATTTTAAACTAGCTACTAACAATCTTAAATACTAGTATCCACTCTTTTCCTGCACTCTCTTTTCAACCATGTTAAAACTTTACTAAAAAAAAAAAAATTAAGTGCATTACCCGTATCTTTTCATCTAGCTCTATAATATTAGAAATAATATCATGCTCATTGCTACTTCTAAAATATGATTTTGTTTCATCCCTTGGTCTTTAAAGATTTCAGAGGGAATCTTTTCACAAATGCCATGCAGTAAAAATATCTTAGTTCAACACTATAAGCCTTATTTAATGTCAGTATTCACATAGATAACATTGCCTCCAGTGTTTTGTCTCAACTAAAACTGTTATCAACTCTCATACCTTCTGTTCCCAGTAATACAGATGGCCTTAGCTAAAACATCTTACTACCCTAGATGGAGCATGCCTTTCCTCTGTTTGCCCATCATTCAAATATGGCCTTCTGCTGACTGCCCTTCATTCAGCATAAAACACACAAAACTTCAAGTAACAGAAAATAAAATACTTAGATTTGCTCTTCTTGTTGATCCTAACAGCCACCACTGCACTCTGCCTGAAAAATCAGAGTGGCTCCCTCTTATACAGAGACACTTTCCTCCTCGCATCTTTAATTTACAACATTTTACATGTAGGTTTCCTGTGCCCCTCTTAAGCAGTTACTTCTAATAAGAGAACAAAGGTGCAAGCTAGCAGTACTCAAGGCAATTCACTTACTTTGGTCAGACTAAGATTCAAATTAGCCATTAGTGTAAAAAGTAGTTCTAGAGTAGACCTCAATATATGGGTATAAAAAAAATCTAAATTTTTAAAAAACATAGGCAAATCTAATACAATGAATCAAAGCACATCTGCTTTTGGGACACTGGATAGTTCTGAAACTTGTGACATGTATTCTCAGATAAATTAAGTTTTTCTTATAAATATTGTAAATGATCCAGCATGCTTTAATTCATGCTCAGAATCAGTCTTGTGTTTGTTGTGCTATACAAATGTTACTGTTTTTCAACAGAGTTATTTTATACTCTTGTGTCAGGTCATGACTAAAAGGGTCAATAGACTAGCCTACATACCCATTAAACAAATTGTAAAATAATTAAATAAAAATAAACTTTACTATCTTCATCTTGACATTCTTGTATTTATTTATTTTCACAAACTACATGTTTGATGATTAGGAGAGACACATTTTAGAAACTTTGCCATGCTACTAGGACTCACACCTCACTAGAACTATGCAGAAAAGCTAGGTAAAACACCAAATATATGATTTCTGTTTGTAAGAAAACTGAATTTATAAATCAATGGAAATCAAACTAATAAACTCCATCAATGCTGGCAATGCTTTAATAAGATCTTTCACCAAGGTAAAAAGGTCCAACCAAACTCACTTCTAAACCTTCCATTTGCTGAGATTATTCAGAAGTTACATTCATACTTTGAAAAAAAAATATTCTAAAGACTATACCTTCCTTATTTTTTCTATTCTAATATTGAAGCTATTGAGCTATTCTTCAACTTGCACCCTCCTTAGGTGCAGCTACTGATATTTCACTCCATTTCCTATATCTCTTATCATCAGTTACATGGTGACTGTTACAGCATTAGTTAATTGCCATTTTACATAAAAACACACTACCAGTCTAGGAGAGGTAACAGCTGATATTCTTTTGGGAAAAAAAATATGGCCATTTCATAATATTAACAACCTCAGGTCAACATCCCCAATCTTTCTAATATCTGAAATCCTTAACTCTGAGATCACGCATTTCCCGATAGCCCACAAAATTATCCTTTGTTGTAAACATGGCATCTGGTCGAGACATAGTAGAGATACTGCAGTGCTTCTTGTTACACAACACATCAACATGCAAATTAATCATGGTAATATCATATATGCAATGCTGCACTGCTTCTTGTTACACAACACATCAATGCACAAATTAATCACGGTAATATCATGTATGCAATTCTGCACTGGTTCTTGTTACACAACACATCAATGTACAGATTAATCATGGTAATATTATGCATGCAATGTTCTTGGACTGACAACCACCGAGTGGCAGCAGGTGACTTCAAATCAAAGAGGGGCTGCAGGAGACAGATGAATTGGTTGGGCCAATAGGAAGGGGTGAGACCAATGAGAAAGGGGCAGAGCTTTGCTCAAAACCACAAAAAATGGGACTTTAATTAAATATGCTGTCCTGGGTGCTAAACCGTCATTATGAGAGTCCAATCAAGACAAAATGAAGTGTAGGAGAAAAAAAATATTTCAGTGCTTTGGCTACATGGCAGCTTATTTAATACCTAGATGGAAATAAAAAGGTTGTGAGGCATGAAAAAATAAATTACGTTTTTAAATACATTACTGGAATGCCATTCAAAATCAAGTTTAAAAAAACATGCAGCATTCAACTCATACCATTTCTACTTGCACTGCATTTCTAATTATAATTTATATTCAGCTTTATAAAAGTGGAACCTTGTTTGCAGAAATCACGCCACCTAGTCAAATAAAAATCCTTAACGCTTTTATTAGAACAAACCAACAGAGCGTTTTCGCCACGGAACACCGTGGCTTCTTCAGAGATTCACAATTCCAAAAATCAAACACTCCATTTAAAACAGTTAAACCAGGAAGTGACATCTTCCTGTTTCCTGCAAACGGCAGCTATATTTAAAAATTCAAAAAATCTTAAAATGCCATATACAACCAATAAAAAAATAAAAAAGTATGTACAAAGCAGAAAAGAAGACAGAACTCAACCACTTTGCAGATATATATACAAAAATATATACAAAAAATGCAGACGTCATGCAAGTATTTTATATACATTGTAATAAGCACCAAATCGTAAGCACATGAATAAACAGTACCCAAAAAAGAAAGGTGCCACCCCACTTCAATGTATACCTACATCTATAAAGGTACTACGCAAAAGTGTAGGTTCCTAAATAGTCGATAAAAAACACAAGTGAACCAAGCACAACGACTACTGCAATTCAATCTCCACAAAGGCAGTTCAATCTCCCCAAAGGCAAAACTCAGTCCTGGATAAAATAGCTCCTTCTTTATTCCAAAAACATAAATTGTGAAATGAGCGTTTTCACGTATCCAAGATACGCTTCATCAGATTTCAACATACATAATAGCAGCTCAGTTTTTATAGTGTGAACATTCATTTAATTGAAGCAGTTAAAACAATTAAAATACTAATTGAAAACAGCCATCTCTTTTAACTAGCATGGCTAAAGCTTAAAGTTACAAACCCCTATATACAATTGAGTATATTGTGAACCAATTAATGTATAGTATAAACCAAACAGAAAAAGAAATGAAAAAATAACAAAAATAAAATAAAATAAAATAAAAAAATATAATGAAAAGAAACATCTATTAATATACAACAGACATTGTCCAGCTATGTATTTAGAAATAAAAACAGCTCAGTGCCTTCCTATATTTCTACCAGTCATTAATATTAAATGACTCATTGGCTACCTCATAGTGATGAAATAAAATATAATATATCATAACTACAAATACAAATATACATATATCATAACTACCTATATAAATAACTAAATAAATACATATATGTATCTAAATGCTAGAATACAGGGTATCTATAGCTCTATATATATAGCAATTCAATATAACATACAGATCCTACATATATCTACATATAGTATAAGAATTCCAGCATATATGCATATATTCAACCTATTAAAGTGCATCGTGCATATTATCATTCCTAACTATCTATAAAATAAATCATTAGATATGTAAACAATTTCTCATGAACATATAAGATATCTAATATATAGGTGCTACAGTATAATATATCTGTCACCCTAAATGCATAATAATTCAATATGTCCTATATATTATATACATATTGGCAAAAATATATATATATATGCATAACGCCATAGATGCATGTATACAAGTAATAATACTAACTAATAAAGTGCATCGTGCATATATTCATTCCTGACTGGCTATGTGGCAAAATATTAACTTGCCAACCTCTTATCATATACCCTTAAAGTGCCTCATGCTTATCTTATATAGATAAATAATATATATGCCTCAATTCAACATCTCATAAAATATTGAACCATAATATATCTAAAAACTACCTACCATATAAACATTAATATAAATATATAAAGTGCAACGTGCTTATCTTTTATATATACATTAACCATTGTATATCATGTGTAAATTCTTCATAAGAATCAGAGGTCATAAAAACCTTTGGTAGCAAACCACATGAAATGTAAATAAAAACCATATATAGATATTATATCACCCAAATATAAGTACCAGTTATTGCTTACTTAACAAGTTGGATGCTATGTATACAAAAGCATCCAACATTCTTGCTAGTACTATGTACTATCTGTAAACTTCTATATTATAATATCATATAGATCAACATACCACATAATGTAACAATCAATATATATATAGAAATAAAAATGAAAATACAAAAAATGTAAAATATGCATATAAAGATATATTTAACCATATATGAATACATAATCTAAAAACTACATATAATATTAATATCTAATTGATATATCATGCCACCAAGCTACGATGGTCATAAAAATCATTAACCCTTTAATGTCATCTAAAAACTCATCATCAAGTATATTAATTTATTAATTCGCCAACTTCTATGTTATAGCAAGACATCTACCTATTATCTTATAGAATCTATATGAATCTGAAAATATATCATCCAATAGAGCATTCCCTGTAGGAATCATCGTAATATTGGAGCCATAGGGACACACTGGTTTAACCCAGGTGGATAATGTGCTCTCATTTTTAGAATCCAGTTTAATTCCTTTCTTTCAAGGATATTTGTCATCTCACATCCATTGCTATCCTTTTCAAGCACTTGTAATATTCGAAATCTAAAACTATGTGATGTATTTAGTTTTACATGCCTAGCCAGTGCATTAGTTTCAATATTTTTCTTTATGTCATATGTATGATTGTAGATTCTTTTCTTAAATTCTCTTTTTGTAAGTCCTATGTAAAATGCTGTACACTTTTCACATGTTGCTAAATATATCACATTACATGTATTGCACGAAGCACGAAAGAGAGGTCTGAATTCATAGTTCAAAGTTGGATGTATGAACTCTTGGACAGTTGTGATAAATCGGCACATATTGCATTTATTGCAAGCAAATGTTCCCATCATAGCCAGTTCTGGAGCTATATGTATTCCTTCCTTGTGTGTCTTGCAAAGTAACCTTTTCAAATTTTTATTGTTCCTATAGATGAATCTTGGTGTTTCTCCTATCAACTTCATTGTTTTCTCATCTATAGTTAATATCGGCCAGTGTTGTTCAATGATTTTCAACCGCTTCTTGGTGCGGTATAGAGGTGTATAAATCTATGACGTCTATGGTTAGAAAGTTGTCATCATTGTTGTATGGTAATTTGTTAACACTATCCAAAAATGTCCATGAATCCTTACATACACTAGGAATCCCTTTAATATATTTGTCCAAAATGTGTGTAATGAGTTTGGAACATGGATAAATAATAGAGGACCTGCTGTCAATCAAGGCTTTCATAGGGGGATCACTGATACTTTTATGAATTTTAGGGATCCCGAACATGACGGGGATCTTGGAACAACTGATGTCAATATAGTTGTATATCTTTATATCAATTTTCCCCGTCAAGAACAGGTCCCTAAAATATCCCCTAATCCTCTGTGTGCTACCATTAACTTCAGATAGAAGATAATAGATTTATACACCTCTATACCGCACCAAGAAGCGGTCGAATGGATAGGGATAATGTTACAGGCTTTCGGGGCGTCTAAATTGGAGGTGGACTTGGCCACTGAATTACTGGAGATAGTTTTAACCAGTAATTATTTCACATTTGATGGTGACTTCTTCTTACAGAGACGTGGGGTAGCGATGGGCTCCCCATGTGGGGCTGGAGTGGCAAATTATGTGATGGGGTATTGGGAAACCAACATTTTACAAAAGATCCCTGGCATTATGACTCCTGTTACATTTTACACCCGATTACTGGACGACATGTTTTTGTTGTATAGGGGTTCAGAAGCAGAAGCCACAACCTTTGTTGAAACCATCAGTACCACTACTGAGTTCTTGAAATTTACTTTTAAATTTTCTACCATGGAGATAGATTACCTCGATGTTAAACTAACAAAAGACATCAACCAACAGACCTTTAAGTCCACTGTATATAGGAAAACCACTTACTGCAACTCTTTCCTGCACTTCACCAGCTCTCATCCTTACAAACAGAAGAGATCTATTGTAAAGGGACAGCTTGTGAGGGCAGGAAGAATGTGCAGCACATTGGTGGACTTTTCTAAGGAATGTTCTTTGTTGAGGGAGATGTTTATTAACCGAGGATATCCAGATAAAATGGTATTAGAGCTCATAGAGGAAGTTACCTCTAAAAGAACTAGGGTTTCTACACCCCTTTACTTTTTAAGCAAAATGTCCCGTCCTATGACTCTAGTATTAACATAGAGCACAGAATGCTTCCATTGAGTAATGATGTGAGAGGCATGGGGAATTCCAGGGGGATAGATACTGATTTGTCCTTGAGTTTCATTACTACTTTTAGCACTAACTCTAAGGGCATCCTGGACATTGTCCGAAAGAACTGGCGCCTTATTTCATCTAATGCTTTTTTGGTAGGCAAACTAGGTCTTGAACCTAGATTTACTTTCAAAAGATCTAAAAATCTTAAAGAATTACTACAAAGGGATGTACACCAGGACACATTTTATAAAAGGAGAGGTATGTCTAGATGTGGCTTCTGTAAGTTTTGTAATAATGTTCGCACAGGAGAGACATTTCAAGTAAGGGACAAAAAGTATGCTATTAGGTTTGCACTCAATTGTGAGAGCAAATCTATTATTTATATCGCTATGTGCAACTGTTGCCAGGCGTTCTACATAGGAAAAACGGATAGGCGTATCCGAGATAGAATGTATGAGCACCTATATGCAATCAGGACCAGTAAAGATGACAACGCACTGGCTAAGCATATTGCCTTGTACCCAGGCCACAGTTTCCACTTCATGGCCATTGACCACGTGCCCTTAAAGATCAGGGGCGGTCCTTTCTCTTTAATTTTGGAAAATTGTGAGCTGGAATGGCAGTTGCGTTTAGACGCTTTTAGCTATCCTGGGCTAAACAGCAACTGCAATATTGCCCCTGTACTTAAATTGAAAAGTTATTTTAGATAACTTTCAGGCTTTTTGATTAAGTTACATTATTCTTTATTATGGTTAGTCAACTAGTATTTTTACTGAATGTAAATATAAGCCCTGTGTCTTGGTTAATATATGTATTATGGACCAGAGGGATCAATCAGGCTGACTTATTAAATAGAAGGGTCTTACACTCTATTGACCCTATAGTCAAGCATACACATTTTTTATTGTTATTGACTATTTAGGAACCTACACTTTTGCGTAGTACCTTTATAGATGTAGGTATACTTTGAAGTGGGGTGGCACCTTTCTTTTTTGGGTACTGTTTATTCATGTGCTTACGATTTGGTGCTTATTACAATGTATATAAAATACTTGCATGACGTCTGCATTTTTTGTATATATTTTTGTATATATATCTGCAAAGTGGTTGAGTTCTGTCTTCTTTTCTGCTTTGTACATACTTTTTTATTTTTTTATTGGTTGTATATGACATTTTAAGATTTTTTGAATTTTTAAATATAGCTGCCGTTTGCAGGAAACAGGAAGATGTCACTTCCTGGTTTAACTGTTTTAAATGGAGTGTTTGATTTTTGGAATTGTGAATCTCTGAAGAAGCCACGGTGTTCCGTGGCGAAAACGCTCTGTTGGTTTGTTCTAATAAAAGCGTTAAGGATTTTTATTTGACTAGGTGGCGTGATTTCTGCAAACAAGGTTCCTCTTTTTGTTTCGTATTTGGTTTGGTTTCGTATCTTTTTTACTGAGCTTTATAAAAGTATCAAGTAACATGCTGAAAGTAACAATCTCTCACTTGTAAAAAAATGTTTCTTATCCAGAAAAGATCTGCTGCTTGACAACAAATATCTACTTGTTTCATAGGGAAAACATGATCAAAGTAAAAAAAATGAACAGCAATCAAGAAACAAGGTCAAGATAAATTGCTTAAAGGATTACTGCACAGGTTATGGACCACACATGATGGATTGGCATTCTGTTTAGTGTACTGGTAAAGCCTACAAAGATGACTGCAAGTCTCCAACAAATGTAGTGAGCTTCTGAAGATACTGTAGTCCTGTCCTTTATTACAAATACTGTCATATGCATTTCAATACCCAAGGCTTATATGTTATCTAGTTATGTAAATATTCTCTGCATGGCAACAACAAAAAGGCTTTCAATGTTAGTAATCCTTTAACAGTATGCTTATTAAAGCTTACCTGCATCTTACAATCTCAGACAAGCATACCTGATGGCCATTAAAGCCTTGCTACTTAAACACAGAGCAACAGGCAATGCAACAACATGCATTTTCTGAATAATAATAAGCAACAGTATAAAAATATGACAGAAAACCAGAACATTCTGCAAAATCAAGGACAGATGAAAAGCCACTGTAGTACTTGTGTCTACCTTGGATGGGAGAATACTATGCACACTTACACTGCATAACTGTTCCTTGCCTTGCTTGGACACATCCAGAGTCACTACAATGGGGAGTGGGTTGCAACAAGCATGTCACAATTTGAAATGTCTCTGGCTGACGGTGATGGCCCTGACACATTTGTCATACCTCTCAACCTCAGAGCAAGAAATCTGAACAAAGCCATAAATAGAAGTAGGACAAAGGCCCAAAATAAGGACAATTTTTAAATATTGATTTTATAAACTTAGATAATAGAATAGTAGGTTTTGCATTAGTATGAATTTTCTGAAGGGTATGAAATCTGAAACTCAAATGTCTGTCATTATTTTCTAACTTCAGTCTTTAATGATTTGCCACCAATTTGCCAGAAAACCACAATTTTATGAAACACAGACTAAAACTGTGATGCAAAAATATAAAACAGCCACACAATACAGCTGGAAACCTATCAAAGAAGGGACACTTTTTAAAATTAGTACTGTTAAGTTGAGCAGCTGACAAAATAAGAGAATCTACATGCATTTCTGAAATAAAAGTAATCCATAACTCTGATCATTACAATTATTTCTTAATTGTAAACCCTCCACATTTTCTTCCAAATTTGCCATTTTGCGGAGGGATTATTAGGGGGAGAGCAACATTTTGAGCTAAGGTCGGGCACAGTTGAGAGGTTTGGATATATATATATATATATACATATAAAGTGATTTATTTGCATGTACCTCTCAACCTCTTAATGCAGGAAATCTGGACACGGTCAAATATATTAGGGGAATGTACAGACAGTACTAAAATTGCTCCTGTATAAACTTAGTTGATAGAATAACAGGTCTTGCTTTAGCATGCATTTTTCTGATGGGTATGAAGTCTGAAACTCAATGTCTGCCATTATTTAGTGACTTCATTCCTAAATGATTTGCCAGAAAACCACAAATTTTATGAGGAACAAATGAAAAATAAGAAGCAAAAATCTATTCATTCTGTGAAAATCTGGACAGTAGAGAGGTATAGTTCAGCTGAGGCTGTCTTTGAGTTTGCAGCCTTTCCCCCTCATAAAATCATGGTTGAATGGGGCCTTCCCCCTGCAGCCATTCCAATGTCCCATTACTTGGCTATTTCACCCCATTTACCATAAACGCTATAATGTGCATACTGCTTTACTTCTACAATGATTTGGATTTCATTTAAAAGCTTTATTTTACATTTTACAGCACAGACACTAATAGACATATGCTAAACAAAGCAACGCAGTCTCACAATGAAAATAGACTTAGCATTAAAACTTATCTGCCATTGCAACTCACATTCATTGAAAGAGCATTGAAACCCACATTCAAAAAATACATCTGGCCAGTGGCAGATAAAGATTAACTTTGGGCTGTTTTCAAATCATAGGCCCCTTGCACACGAAAGCTACATGTGTTCTTTGATACACCTTCCTGACTGTATTAATACAGTATAGCTTTTAGAGGTTGTTTTAAATTTATTGTGTTGAACATTTTTCCAGTAAACAATGAAACAAAATGCATGCACTAATAATGACAAAACTGCCCAGTTCAGAAAATTTCCATCATAAAAGTCCACTCAGACTTCTGCTATCCACCAGTATCAGTAAATATGCACAATCTCTGCAGAAGTAAAATTTATCTAAATAATTCCACATTAAAGAGATCTGTAACTAATGAAGAGGTTGCTGCTAGCAAACAACTTTATATTTCATTGTTTCATCTACAAATAAAGTGCCCATTGCCCTTGAGGAATAAATTACCCATGTTACATTAAAAATGATAAGCTGGTAATATTGCAATATGGAATGGATGGCAAACTGATAACAGGTTCATAGTTACAAGGTATCTCTGCCAAAGAGGACACTCTCAGGACTGCAGCATCCACCTCCTTTAAAAGCACAACATAACGCAGTATCAGCAATGCATCTACATACTGTGGGCGTAGAACCCACAGCCTTCTGCATCAAAAGCAAGTACACTACCTGTTGTGCTATTAACAATACAAGCTGACTTAGCATAAGCAGCACTAAACTTCTCTTCCCCTAAAGCTCTTAGCTCCCTTTAAAATCCACTCGACACTCAACTGTATCTCTCATCTTTGCAGCACATGAGCACAAGAAATCTGGAAAAAAGCCAAAACTTATTGGGGAGGGGGACAAAAGCCCCAAAAACAGGTACACATTTTAAACATTGCTTGTATAACCTTGGAAAGTTGCTAAAATAAAATATTGTGCTACTGCCACGCATTTCACTGCCAAGTCTTAAACCTAGGACTATGTGCACTACAGTCAGACTAACATACCACTATGCCAAATCAGCTGTTCCTTGAAAGACTGGAAGACTGAAACATAAATGGCTATCATTTAGTGAATTCAGTTCTCACCATAGCTCTCAACCTCTTAGCACAAAACAGCTGGACATTGCCAATAATGGGGGAATACAGCCCCAAACATATTTAGTGAATTCAGTTCTCACCATATGTCTCGACCGTTTAGCACAAAAAAACCCTGCACAAAGCCAATAATGGGGGAATACAGCCCCCAAAATAGGGACACATTTCAAATATTGATCTTATAAACTTAGAAAATTGCTAGAATAAAATGTTTTGTGTTACCATGTACTTTCTGAAGAATATGAAGTCTGAAATTCAAATGTCTGAAAATCCAGAAAACCACATATTTTTATGAGGAACAGAACAAAACTATGAGGCAAAAATCTGAATGCTTTTCAAAAGTGGTGGTAGATAGGGAATTCAGGTTCTTGCTACTTGTATCTAAGGTTGAGTGTTTGAACCTGAGTTTCTCTCTAGCCATCAGTTATAGTTAACTGGGTCATTTCACACACACACACACACACACACACACACACACACACACACACACACACACACACACACACACACACACACACACACACACACACACACACACACACACACACACACACACACACCTAAAGCAATCTGTTTCAGCTCCATCATAGTTCAACTAATGTTTCTCCTTGCAGCAGCATAAGCCTCATAAATAACACACCTGAAGCAATCCATTGGCGCTCCATCATAGTTCCATTTCCAGCTAAATAACTAATGAAAGCCGCAGCATAAGCCTCATAAATAATTAACGTTTCTCCTTGCAGCTCCATTAAGCAGCCTGTTTCTCCTCTTCATAGTTCTGTTTCCACCAGCTTAAGCCTCATAACTAACATTTCTCCTCATTTAGCAGCAACCCGTTTGCAGCCATAAGCATCCTGCATAAAGCAGCCTGTTTCTCCTCGTAGTTCTGTTTCTGGAATAGCACCCATGCGTGTGTTCTGAGCACAGACTGCAGATCTTGCAACCCGATTCCCTTCCAGTCTATGTGGCTGTAACTGCATAGACTTCTGGGGCATCTGTAAGCTTGCTGCCTTCTGCCGAATCTGGACTGGTTAAACAGCAGTCCGGATTCGAGTTTCCACTCACGCATGCATGAGTTTTGATTTGCTTTTTTCTTTTGGTTTTCAGCTGGGGGGCTGCAGTCCTGCAGTCCAATAGGATGAGCTACTACTGCAACTACCGCATCCTTTCAGGAAAATTGGTAGAAGATGGAATATTTAAGAATGCAAGCCACCAGTTTAGAAGATCCTTATCATGCAGAAGTCAGTCTGACACATGGAAAATATTTATCTTTTTCCATCCATCCTCCAGAGTTCTAAGTTTGCACATTACTGTTTATGATATTTGTGAATACCATTCTGATTGCTGCAATATCCAAGTAATATTACTATTTATTCATATTAGGCTGTCATCTCTGGACTTGTAATTCTAGTGGGATTAATTTTCTAAAACAATATATATTTATATATATATTTCAGCTTTAAAGTAGTAATGCCATTGCAAAGATCAGTGAAAAGATGGTACACTGTACAGAGTTAAATCAGTTTTGACGAACTTTGCATTTCTACAGGTGTGGCACAATGGTGAAGTGATTATCCTTGTTGTATAACAGTGCTTCATTCTACATCTCAGTTCTACACTGAGCTGTATTCTTGAGTGAACATTCAACTTGTGTAAATATGGGTTTTTGTTAGGTATTTGACTTCATTCCAAAGTCCATAAGAGTTTGAGTGAGTGCCTGTGCATGCACATGTGTTTGTGTGTGTGTGTGTGTGTGTGTGTGTGTGTGTGTGTGTGTGTGTGTGTGTGTGTGTGTGTGTGTGTATGTGTGTGTGTGTGTGTGTGTGTGTCTGCGCATGTGCATGTGTGCATATACTGTAATGGGTTGCTGATTAGTTTATCTGCCTTCTACCCACTGCCTCATGGAATAGGTTCAGTCTGCCAAATAGCCTTAAGTAGGACTAAATGGATAATCTGGAAATTAATGAAGGAATTTATACTCCTACAAGTTGTTACATGTAGCAAGTGCCTTCCTACTCCATGCTCTGTTCTGTGCTTCAGAACTTTGTGTTTAACATCAACATACATCTTCCATTAACTGCACATGAGGAGTCCTGTCATAGAACTGCATGACTTCCATCTGGCCTTCTATATAGAAGCCACTGATGCAGTGTGCTAAAGTCAATTCAGTAGGATGGTCATCAGCACTTTCTTTTGGAACCCTAGATTGCTACATCCTCTGTTGTCCATGATTAAAAATATATGATACTGGCCATGATTAAAAAAAAATATTGCTCTTTACAAACATTCAGCGCTCTGTACGAATTACACAAAATTTAAGTTTAGGATTTTAGAAGTTATTTAACTAAACCCTAGGGGTGGTGACTAGAAATTAATTTTATTAAAGAATGAACTTGTATGGCAGCTTAGATTAAGCACTATTTTCCCCCTGGACTTAATGAACATGTTTCATTGAAACCTGTTCTTAAGAAAAAGGCTGCTACAGTTTAAAAAGTTTTTATTGTGGAATCAAGTGAAATTTTATTTTTATGTGTTATTATTGTTAAGGTGATTTTAAGGTTTTGACCTACTAAGGGATAATAAAGTGGAAATGTAGCTAATTGGTTGATAGGATCATGATGAAGGGTATATACAATTTTGGTTCAATGTATTTTACTATCTGATGAAGTCTCTGGTGTGAGACGAATATTCTCTGGTTGCAACAAAAAAAAATACTCCTTGTAGCATCTTCTTCGCTCCCAGAATGCATTGATCCTATGTGCTTCTCCTAGGAAAAGGATGCCTGATGTGGCAGGTTTTGCTACTTTTCTACCTAAAGCATGGGGTGGGGCATATCATATGTTTGCACATAATAGTTTGTATAGTGACTTTATTTTTTTGCTATTCATGCATGCTGTTTGTATAGCTCTACTTTATTAAATTTCTCATTGATTGTTTCTCTGCATGTATGCATTGAAAATAGGATGTTGTCAGTTAAGTTAGTAGGTGGAATCCCTCATTTTTACAGATCTTCATTTATGATCTTCCACTAATAATCACCAACATGTTTAATCTGCATAAATCAGATGTATTTGCATGCCACATCATTAAAGGAAGCATTTATAAAAGATATCTGTAGAGTAATAAAAAAAATTCTCATATATATCCCATGGGTTTGATTTTATATATATATATATATATATATATATATATATATATATATATATATATATATATATATATATATATATATATAGATATATCCATAGGTTTCATTATGAAGCTTATAAGCTATTCGTTTTCAATAAGCTTGATTAACATAAACCATGTTGATATTTTGCATGTCAAATGCATTAAAAATATATTAAAAATTGAAAGTCTGTACTGGATAAAACCTTACCTAACAGACCATGCCAGAAAATACATTGCTTCTAATTTCTTCTTCCATAACTTCTCTATATAGCCCTTATTTTCATTAATCTCCAGGCAACCCAGATCAATGTTATTGAGTAGCAATATAACACAGTAGCCATATTTTCCGCTAGCATGACATACAAATCTCAGATCTGGGTTATTTGTACACAGAGGGTAAAAAAAAACATCTTGGGAATGTGTATGCGGGCTTCTGATATACTAAAACAGCTGCATTGGCTAAAACTGCCTTATTACCTGACTATCACAACTGCTTTCCACACATGGCCTTTTTCACAAGCCTGAAAATGTCCTAGCCTTACTCTTATCATTTAATACTACTCACCAAACATTCCTCTGCATCCATTTTTTATATATATATATATATATATATATATATATATATATATATATATATATATATATACTATTCCTAATAGCTAAATCATATAACTTTGCTAGTGATTCTTTTTATTCGTCCTGCACCACTAAAATCTGGAAATCCATCCCGCACCCTTAAATAAATTCCTCATGTGAAATCCATCATACATATATACATACAAATATTTCAAGTACAGGCATTAATGCCCTTTTAGCTTGTCAACATACCACAACACTTGTTCCCATAATAAGTATCCAGGCTGTTCTTTAAAATATCTAAACTAGTACTTGCTTTACTGTAATTTAGTAGTCCGTTCCATGCATCAGGTACTCTGCCAGAGAACCAATTAGTATACTTCTCATTCCTATAGAATCTTCTACATGGGTTGTCTAATTATTCTATAGTACTTTTTGTTAACCCCAAAAATTCCCAGAGGTAGTTGTCACTAAATGCCCTATATACTTGAATAATATCTCCTCTTAGATATCTATAAGATACACTGTACAAGTTCAGATATTTTGGTCTTTCATAATAATGTAAATTTTCACATCCATGGATACCCTTGGTATATTTCCATTGTACTCTTTCCAGTTTCCTCACGCTTGTTTTCTCATAGGATTTCAATATTGTTATTCCATACTCAAGTTTGGGTCCAATGTAACTAACAATGACTTCATTATTTTTGATTTCCTAGACTTTATAAATCTTTTTATATAACCTATAGTTCTATAACTATCATTAACCAATTGGTTTATGATTAGAAAAACTCATAGCTGAATCTACCCATATACCCAGGTCCTTAAATGAGTGTAGGTTTCAATCACTGTGTGCTGTATTAAATATTCACCTTTCAGTTTATCTCTACCAAATCTCATATACTTAGTATTTGATGTATTTATCAGCATAGTATTCTTCTTCTGTGCCCAAATGGTAAATTTAGTCAAATTATTTTACAGACATGCCTTATCTGTAACACATGTAATCAATTTACCCAATTTCAGGTCATCTGCATATAGACTGTAGAACACCTCAGATGACAAAGTAAGGTCTGAAAAATACAATCTAAACAAGTAAGGGCCTAGGACAGAGCCCTGTGGGACACCCTGACTGTAACCAAGGATTTTGCCTGTCCAGTTGCTGTATGATACTTGCCATGTCCTATTTGTAAGCCATGCAGCTATCCATGTTATCAAGAGTACATCAATACCTAGTTGTACTAATTTATTGATCAGTGTTTTGTGTATGACCCTGCTAAATGCTGAAGTTAAATCTGTATACATTACATCACAGCAAAATTTTTCATTCATAGCTGTTATTATATTATTGTAGAACATCATGTTACAGGTGGTAATAGATCTGTTTTCATCATATGCATATTGATATATGGTTTCAAGTCCCAACCTATCCAGTTCTGACAATAACATATCCAATTTTACCTTCTCCATTATTTTTCCACAACATGAAAAGTAGGCTTAGGGGTCTATATCACTCTGGGTTTTTCCTACTCCCCTTTCCTTTAAAAACAAGTTTAATAAGCTCATGTCTCCAATCTTGAGGAATCTCCCCATATTTATATGACTTAGTGAATAATAGAATGGTACTGTAAGTTGTTGCTGAAGTGTTCTTAGGTCATTGTTACTAATTCTGTCTCGTCCCTGCACTTTGTTTGGATCCAATTTGCGCAGTTCATTTTCAATATAATCTAATTTGATTCCAGTATCTGGGGTTACCTGGATGACACTAGGACAACTTTCTACCTCATTTGTGCAGCCAAACTGTTTTGCTTAAGATTTTGTAATCTGACCTCTCTTCCATTTCTTTTATTTTTTGTCTCTCACCTTAATCAGATATCTTGTTCTTATGGAATATATCCACCTGATGTTGTATGCCTAGATCCTGATGTTAAACTTTTTTTTTATTTTTTTGCACTCAATTTCTCTTTCAAAATTTTTCACATTCCACCTACAGTTTTTCCACTGAACACCTCACCCCAGTTAGTTTTACATGTGACTGTTTTGCTTCCATATAATCTGTAATTAACCTTCTGTACATTGGCTTAGATTTCAGCTCGGCAGAATTATCTAGCAACAAATTAACCTTTATAACCCCATGATCACATCAATGGTGGTAAAACTTGCCTTGAAGTCATAGGTGCCGGAAGCTGTTAAAGACTGGGTGGTGGTGGTGGTGGTGGGGGGGGGGGGTGACAGGGGCACTTAGTGAAATGAAAAAGGGACTTTTTTTATAACTATTTGCTACCACAACATAGGTTCACTTGGAGGACATTTTACGCTTAGCCAATTCCCTTTTGGTGCTTGAATTAACATTTTCTGATTGGTCTTAGCTATCCCCATGGCTGATAATTGTATATTAGCTATAGTGAGAAATACTGTGATCATACCATAGATAATTTGAGGAGGCCATGTAATGGATGCAGCATTTAGGAACTGCCTCTATCCATTAGTGGCATGAGGGGAAATCCTGGAGTACATTTTCTATTACCCATTCTTAGATCCAAGTTGCATTTGAATATGGATGGATGAGCGTTGCTTTATTTTTATTGATAGTCTGGTCTGGAACAGTGGTAGCCTCTGTGATATATATCCATCTCTCCACTAAAATTCAGTTTAGATACCTGGACTGAGTATTTCTGATGCCATTTGACTTGCTGATGTTCAGTAGGTCCATCTGTATTATGTCAGAGGATGCTTTGCATTGTATTAAATTATATTCCTTGTATAATACAGCACACTTGTTAGACTTAAGTTAGAGCGCATTTGAAATGTATTGTTTAAACATGTTTCCAATAGGCAATGAAACAAAAATGCATTAACCAATAATGACAAAACTGCTCTATTCAGAACATTTCCATCATAAAGGCCTACTTTCACACACAACTGCATTTTTAATTTTTTGTTTGAACATTTTTTCCAGTAGGCAAAGAAGCAAAATGCATGCGCCAATAATGACAAAATTTCCCTATTCAGAATATTTCCATGATAACAGTCTACTTCAAGCAATAAATTTAAAATGCAATTGTGTGTGGAACATTTTTCCAGTAGGCAATGAAGCAAAATGTATGCACCAATAATGACAAAACTGTCCTATTCAGAACATTTCCATGATAACAGTCTACCTCCACACACAATTGCATTTTAAAATGTATTATTTGAACATTTTTCCAGTAGGCAATGAAGCAAAATGCATGCACCAATAATGACAAAACTGCCCTGTTCAGAACATTTCCATGATAAAAGTCTACTTCTACACATAATATGTAAGCACATAATCACAGTAGAGTGTAAGCCATAGGCATGTTGCACAGCTTCTTTAACTTATTTTCAATGGGGGGCGGGGTGTGGCAAACGGCCAAAAAACAGGGGCACATTTTAAACATTGCGTGTATAATTTTGTAAAATTACTTGCATTAAATGTTACCACCATGCATTTCACTGCCAAGTCTTGGACCCAGAACCTTGTGCACTACAGTCAGAATAACATACCACTAAGCTAAACCAGCAGTTTCTTGAAAGATGGGAAGACAAACTTAAATGGCTATCATATCATTTAGTGAATTCAGTTCTCACGTCTCACCATAGCACTCAACCTCTTAGCACAAAAATGCAGAACAAAGCCAATAATGGGGGAATACAGCCGCAAAATAGGGACACATTTCAAATACTGATTTTATAACCTTAGAAAATTGCTAGAATAATAGGTTTTGTATTACCAGGCCTGCCAAACTAGAGGAACAGAACAACAAGCATAAATTCACAAGTGATGGTGGCTAGGGACTTTAGGCTCTTTTTATCTGTACCCAAGGTACAGGGTTTGAGCCTGAGTATCTCTAGCCACCAGATGTATCCTGCTGGGGGTATTTACACACACACACACTGCAGTGTACTCACTCTGATAGGCTTACACACACACTGCAGTGTACTCACTTTCATAGGCTTATACACTGCAATGTACTCACTCTGATATGCTTACACATACACACTGCAGTGTACTCACTCTGATAGGCTTCTGTCTGTCCGTTCCACTCTGCAAATTGTCTGCTCCATTACTCCTGTTTGTTCCACTGCAATTTATCTGCTCCATTACTTCTGTCAGTCCGGATGCTAACCTGCTCTATTACAAGCTTCTGAGACTTACTAAATCGCTCCATTGCAGGCTTCTGAGACTTAATAAATTGACTAAATCCATTTCTGCAGCAGCTTGAATAACTCTGTGTTCCCGCTCGCAAAACAACCAGAAATACGTGCGCTGATGCCATCGCAGCAGTTGGAGGTGTGGAAAATGAAAGTGCAGAGGTATGGATGAGCTGCAAAAGTGGGAGGGTGGGCTCCCCCGCTCTATGGTTCTGGTGTCCATGCTTGAAGTTACAGTAATTTCTTCAGGAACACAAACAATGTGTAGTATGTTCCATCTCCTGGTAGTTTTTTTTACAATCTGAAGCAATTGTTGTTCTTGAATATACTCTGTGAATAATTTCCTTACTGATGTTGTTGAATCAATATTATTCCAGTCTGTTTCTGGTAAATTTAAGTCTCCAATTAATATTATTCTTCCCTCCTGTGTTTCATGCAAGAAATGCATGAATTTCTCTAGGTCATCTGCACTTGACTTTGGTGGTCTGTACACTCCAACAATTGTTATATGTTCCAGGGTTGTTTTTATTGTCACAGTTACACAGTCTATAGTATTGGTGTTATCACTGAACATATAATAATCACAGGTTTCATAGCTATCTTTAATCCCTATCATAATACTTCCACCTGATTTTTTGTTAGAATGTCTGTTACAGTAAAAGCATTTATACCCTGACAGAACTGGTTTCCATTCATTGTTCTTTAACCATGTTTCACAAACCATAACAATATCAATCTTGTGGGAACAGAAAAAAATTTCCATTAAAAAACTTTATTATTAATGCTCCTAACATTAACAACCATCAGAGATGCATCAAATGTTGCTGTCTGTGGCCTGTTAAATTTTTGGCATGGCAAACATCCTGCCTAGTGTTTGTCAAATATTGCAAAATATCTGCTGGAAAAATTCCCTTTCCTGATTTAGACAAATGCACACCACCCTGTTTGAACATTTGTGTGCCCAAAACAAGGCTTGGATGCTCTACACATTTCCATTTTTTTAAAACAGGACATTTGTTCCATGTAGGTATTTTCTCAAAAAATCTTTTCATTCACAGTGACCTGACTATCCTTTCTATAGGTGATTTGTGAAAAATATGTCCTAACACCAGTACAAGCAATAATATTTAAGAGTGCTGTCAGTTCCCTACTAACAGTCAGAGAATCTTTGCGGGTGACATCAATTGTACCAACATGAATAAAAACAGATCCATGTTTCCTTACATTAAGGTGTTCCAAGGCTTGTCTCACATCTTCGATTTTTGATCCTTGCAAGCACAACACTGTTTGATATTCATTATCATCTTTGCAAATATAAGTATTAGTTCATCTAATAATTGAATCTCCAATTACAAGAATATCTTTGCTGGCCAGCTCTGAATAACTTTCAGCTTCTAATACAGTGATATCTGCTCTATCAATTGTTATGAAGGATAGATCTTCATCACTATTAGTCTTATTAATCCCACTGTTTTCATGTGTATTAAATTCTCATCCAGCTGGTGTTGTAAATCCATAGCTTGAGTCATGTAGTCAACATCTGTCTTTCTCCTCTTTCTCACAGTATTGTTCTTCAATCCTTCCATGTTCAATTTTGGTTTCTTCTTTTTCACCTGCCTCTTGCCTCTTTTTTACCTTTTCCATTGGAAAGATGATATCTTTTTTCTGTAGACTGAAGGTTTTCTGATAGAAAAATATCATAATTTCCTGTAACCTGTGTGTTACATAACAGTGTCCTTTTTACTATGTATTATCTTTCCTTTACAGTCATTAATCAGTTTCTTTTTCTTCCTTGTTATTTTTGTGAACTTCTCCCTTTCTTTCTTTTTTGTTTCATTCTAAACAAACTGGATCCTCAGATTGCTGAATACTTGCATCCAGAATTCCAGAGTTGTCAGCGGCATTGTCTTGTTTAATAGGGGTTGAATGATCTTTGCAGAAAATAGATGCATCATTTCCTAAATGTGTTCTATTTGTTCTGTGCCTGACATTATTTAGTTCATCAGTCCAGTCATTAATATAAGTAAAAAGAGTTCTCCAAGCCATGCCAATTGCACAAGTGCAATCATCAAGTCTAGATTTACTTCTAACAATGCTAAGCAAATCATCCAGCTTTTGACACAAGGAACACAGATCCCCAGTGTTATCGGCTGTTACCTTTAAATATGCATAGCATTTATTACACTATACAAGATATTTGTGCATTAGCAAATTGTTAATTGCATACTCATTTAAGGAATTCATATTCAGCTTCAAATGAATACAGTATTATAAAAGAAAAGAACACTCAAAATCAGTAACCAGAGAATTCAAAGAGAACTTAAATCAACTTCTATGACAAAAAAAAATCACACCAGCAATATACAACTAAATAAAATGCAGTAATTTCTTCTGACCATACAAGTCCTACAAGCCAGAAAAAAGCTGTAATTCTTTTATGCCACTATTGCTCACAGTAGCACTTTTTGACCATAAAGATAAATAAATAAGAAACCAAGACAGGATTGTTTAGATATGCTCAGGATTTTCCTCTCTGCAGTCTGTGTAAATTTATAGCTGTCTAAGCCCCTTGTGGTGGCTAAGCTTGCCTGTCTAAAAATTATCACTTTTTAACAACCAACAGTGAAAGTAAGGGTAAAACAACAAAATATGAATCAAAGTAAATCTTGTTAACAAGCATTCTCTTCCTATCTACAAACAGTGAAAACCAGTGATAACAAATACAACATAAATTCAAATAAAACTTCTCTTACCGATCAACTCCACAGTAAGTCACAAACCAAGACAGGATTGTTTAGATATCTATCAAGTCTCAATTAAAACAGTACCAAATAAAACACGTCTATCTTAGTGTTCCTGGCTAGACAAAAATTTCCATTGTATCCACACAGTATATTATAAGATATGTTAATTCTCATCTTATCGATGGATACTATCTGGACATATTATATCTACAGCCTGTGTCTCTGTCATACTGTAATCCTAAAGCTCTCATTTTCCTCTCCCCTCTCCATAGTACTTCCTGATCTTTTTTTTACATACCCTCTTATTTTTAGTACACCGTAATTTTCCATTCATAGGTGCATGGGTTCATAGGTAGGCACTAGGTTATTGGCCCTAGGGCCTATATAAGTCTAGCCAAAAAGGTGCCCTGGCTTTTGCCACCCAGGAAAATAATTTTCCTGTGCCCCTGTTGAGCAGAGCCACAGACGTGATCCCCGGAGTGAATTTCCTCCCATCCAATCATCAAGATTTTTCTTGAAGAGTGCTAATGAGGAGCTTTGTTTGATATAGATAAGTAGTTTGTTCCAGAGTATGGGAAGTCTCTGAGACAGGAATCTATCCCTCCAGCATGTTCTGTTTATTGTGGTGACAAGGTTTAGGTCCTTAGAGCATGTAGCTCGGAGGGATTGAGATTTCTTTAAGTGGAGCATGTCCAATAGCTCTGGGTTTGACATAGCTTTGTATGTTAAGCAGAGATCACCTCTGAGTAGGCGATATGTGATGGAGTAAAGCTGGAGTTTTTTGAGACAATCTGCATAAGGCAACTGTTTGAGGCCAGTAATCCTCTTTGTGAGGTATTTCTGTGGCCTTTCCAGTTGTTGTAGATGTCTTGTGAGGTGAATACCAAAAGAGGTGTTGTACTCTATAATGGGTCTAATGAGAGATGAGTAGAGGGGAACAATGACCTCTTTTTTCCTGGATGAGAAACTTTTTGTGATGAGGTATGCCATGTAGAAGGATTTCCTGACTACTGTGGAAATGTGATTATCAAAGGAGAGACAACTGTCCACCTGTGTCCCAAGGTCTCTTATCACACTTTTGGTGTTAAGTAGACTACTGCCTATGTGGTAGTTCATAGGTACAGAGTTTTTACCAAAAGGGAAGGCAATGTACTTTTTGGCATTGAGTTTGAGGCCGTGGCTTAGACACCAGGTATTTGTCTCAGTGAGGCCCTTTTGTAGGATGTCCACATCATTAGGAGTTTTGATTATGGCTCCTAGTTTGCAGCCATCTGTGAACTTCATTAGCCAAAGACCTTCTGTGTTAGCCTGTACTTCAGAGAAGTAGATACCAAACAGGAGAGGACCCAGAACTGAACCCTGTGGTACTCTACTTGTCAATGGTCTGAAGCTAGATTTGGAGTCTGCTACTCTCACAGTGTGGGTTCTGTCAGTGAGCCAGTTGGCAACCCATCTTATGACATAGGGATTTACACCTAGTTTAATGAGTTTATCTATAATTCCAAAGTGGGGGATGGTGTCAAAAGCCTTGGTGAGATCTAGATAGGCTGTGTGAACCACCTTACTTTCAGCTCCTGCTTTGGTGACCGCTTCAAAGAAGTCTATCAGGTTTAGGAGACATAATTTGCCTTTTACAAACCTGAACTGGGTGGGTTCCAGAGTTTGGAGATTACCAATGTCATTGTTTACAAGTTCCATGATGATATGGTCCATAGCCTTGCAGACCAGGCTCAATCAGGCTAATGGGGAGGTAGTTCCCGGGGTCGTTGGTGGCTCCCCCATTGTGGAGTTGGATAACCGTTGCTGTGCACCATTCAGTGGGCACAAAGCCTGAGGTGAGGCTATGATTGAACATGGTAATTAGGTGGGGTGCCAGTTTGTTCTGTAGTTCATGTAGAATGCACCCTGGGTTGTTATCAGGTCCCATGGATGCTGTGTTCTTGGCATTGAAGAGTGTGCTTTTTACCTGTGCAGCCGTGATTACAGAAACTTTGCATTCTTCCGGTATAGAGATAGGCCCTTTAGGGGATTAAAGTGGGGGTAAAGTTAGCACTGAACCTATCTGCCTGGATGCTGGCAATATCAGTTGGTTCTGTATATTTAATGCCATTGTCCTGTAACTCAGAGCAGATCTGAGTGTTGCCCATTGAGATTCTTGACATAGCTATAGAATGCGTTGTGGTTGTCTTTAGAATCAGTGACAATTTTGTTTTTGTAACTAGTTTTGGAGGATTTTATGAGGGATCTCAGTTCTTCCTGAGGCTGACCAGGAAGTTACTCCAATCATGGGATGTTACTCTTTTTTTGCAACAGTTTCTTTCTTCTGTTATAGAGTTTGTTTATGGCAGGGGACCACCAGACTGACTTCCTTTTTTTGGAGGATAGCATCTTGGTTCTGTTAGGGATTGCATGATCCATGCACTCATGTAAGTGCTTATAAAGTGCATTTGTGTAGGATTCAGCAGTCGTACCTCTATTTTTCATCAGCATGGGTGTCGTGAAGTTTGCCAGTTCTGTCTTAAGAAGCATGAAGTTGGCATTGGAGAAAGTTTTTATGGTGGTTTCCCTAATGGTGAGTGGGGGCAGGATGTGGATGTCTAGGGTAATTAGCTAGTGGTCGGATCTGACCAATGAGGAATTGACCTCTGGTGTGGAACACTGGTTGCCCATGTTGGTAATGACCAGGTCTAGGATATTGCTGCCTCTGGTGGGGGTGTGATTAAGTTGATCCAAGGCATTGGAATTTATGAATTCCAGAAAACGGTGAGCACAAGTGTTGGTACATGAGTAGTTTTCCCAGTTAATGGTGGGGTAGTTGAAATTGCCCATTATTAGGGTGTTAGGTTGTACCCTAATATTTTCCAGTGTATCAAGAAATGAGGAGTGGGAATCCTGAGGCATGGTGGGGGATCTGTAGCAAGCTACAATTTGGATTGCGGTCTTGCCCAGAGTTAGTTGCACTTGGATAATCTCGGATGCATTATGCTGAGCAACTAGCCTGGAGGTGTGGATATCCTTAATGAATATGGACACGCCTCCACCTTTAGTGTTTTGGTCCAGGTTAGGTGGCCAAGAGGTGTGGTATGAATTATAGTGTGGTAATGCAGGGGTGCTATGTTCCATGGCAGTTGTTCTATTGTATTTCAATACATTCTGGTGGACTACCTTGCTTTTTCTCTCCCACTTCTTTCATCCCCTTTGTGTTTCCCCTCTAAACAGTCATATATTATACACTGGCACCATACAGCCACTCTTGATGAAAATAATCCTGCATCTTCTTATTAATCTTTATTGGATATTCCTTTCACTCACCTTATCTTCTAATCACTTATTTCAACCTCTACTGTACCCTATTCATGAGCTGGCCACTTGCTGTTGTCATACCTCTATCCATGGCCCTAGTGTTACCGCTCAAGTCTGTCTGTCTGCTCTCTTGCATTATTTAAATGCATTTCCTCCTCAGACCTCACATTTTAAAAACATGCTCTCACAAATTGCTTTCTCTTTTCTTTACTTTCACTTTCTTTGTTTTGAACTATTGTTACACTTGTATATTAGATTTTACTCATTACTTACAAAAATATATATTGATTTGTACTCTTATGTTTTTAAAAACTCAAGTTTATATTTTACTATGTATTCTTTTTGCATTTGTTCTATCAAATTGCTTAAAAATTTTGCTTATCTGTTTTTTTTACCTTATATATATATATATATATATATATATATATATATCACTTGGAGTTTTTCTTCTCTAGCAACCAGTAAAGAGTCAACTTTTGCTCAAAAGGACAACCCTGGTAAACAAATGCTAATAAAAAGATAAATAAATAAATAAATATCATTATTACTTTCAAAGGAAATAAATACCATTTTTTTCTGATTTTAAGGGGAAACTTATTCCACAATTTTGGAAGTTTTAATGTATTGCATCTGTCCAGTTTTATTATATTGTTGATATTTATGCTTATTATAGAATACTGAGTTCAGTGTTAGCTCCTCCAGCAGTTCTTTCTCATTATAGACCTTCAACTAGAACTAAATCAGACATTGCTTTATAGACCATGTAGAAATAACTCTTCAAAAACCTTTATAAAGAAAATATAATGACAGTTTATGAAAATTTTCTGAATTAAGTCAAGTTTTTCAAACCTGTTACTGCTCTATTAAGAATCCATTGTAACTTTTCTAGTTATTTCAGTTATCTTGTTCAAATGCTGCAAAATGTAGCACTGTATTCAGTTATATGTTCGATCATTGAGATATACAGTGGTCTCTGGATCTCCCTGGACTACACATGTCAGGTGCTATTAAATGGGCTGCAAATTATGGTTTTATGATGCTGTTAACTACTCAATGTTCAAAGTTTAAATTGTTCCATACTACTACCTGTAGATCCCTAGGTCCCTAATGGTGGCATTTTTAGAGTTTTACTAATTGTTTGGTAATCACAGTTACTGAATTTTGCCAAGTCTCAATTTACTACATATACTGACATTAAATGTTACTAAAACATGAGGTGTATATTTTCTATAGGAGGTTGTAGAGAAATTCAGCATCAGTGATTGAAGTAATTGAATTATCCAGTTTGAAGTCATCATTATACTTGGTTATCCATAGCTCATTTTTACTTTTATATCTGAAAATAATAAAACAATGAGCAAAGTAAAGAATGCTGTGAGACATCACTGGTTATCTGTGATGGGAAAGAGAAATAATCCCCTTCTCTGACTTGTGTTCTGTTGCTCAACCAGTATGCTGCTCATTGAATTACCTATGGACTAACATTTAATGATTGCTATTTGTTATATAATTCCTTATGTGGAACAGTATCAAAAGTCATAACAAGGCTGAAATAAGCAGTATGCCCTTCATCATATTTTTTTCATTGTTGTTACATTTTCAAAATAATTCACATGATTTTATGCATATATGTATTTGTTTAACTTTGGTAATGACATAGAACACTGGTATCACTGGCCTATTTACAGACTCAGCCTTGGTGCAAGCAAACAGCAGGAGGCATATATTTATATAAAAACTGAAAACATTATGCTGCTGCTTTATGTACTTATTACAATGCATCATATTGTCTGGGATGTTGTATCTAGACTGTGTGGTCTTCTTACATTTGAGCACCAAACCAGCCATTTTACATTAAGAAGTTTTTCTTTCTGCACTCTTGTGACAGAAGTGTGCTGATCTAGACCTATTTGAATTGGGAAATGCTGGTGAAAGGCTTATTGTGCACTTTCCTGATTGGTAGCTAACTTAAAACATGTTCCTTTTCACCTGTATACACATCTTGTGTTTGCTTTTGTTTTGGCTTAATTGCTCAGAGATACTCATCTTTTGGTAACTACAACTGAGAGTTCATGTGAATATGCTCACAGCTAAGGCAATCCTTTGCTAAAAAGACAAAAAAAAGTATTATTTTGCACTTCTATTGATAACAGTAATTGTATTTTATTAGTTTCATGTGATTTGTGCTGTATTTGCTGCACTTAAAAAAAAAGAAAAAAAACTGTGCTGTTCTAATGCTGCTTTGAGTATTTATTATATTGTGTCATATGTTTGGGGCTGTTGTATCTAGATTGTGTAGTATTCTTACATTTGGCTCCAGACCAGCCATTTTACATTAGGAGGGTTTTTCTGACTCTTGCAGATGAAATGTGCTGATCTAAACCTATCTGAGTTGTCAGTTGCTGGTGGAAGGCTTATTGCATGCTTGTCTGATTGGTAGTTAGCTTACAACATGTTCCTTTTTGCCTGTATGTAAGCCTTGCATTTGCAAGAAGCTGTTCACTGCACAATGGCTGCCGCAGTTAGTCATGCCCTGTATAGACACAGATACTTTGAAGATAAAACTTCCCTAGAATAAGTATCACTGAAACCATATCCAGCCCCCTGCTGATCCAGAAGCAACTAAACTGCATGCTGAGCAGCATTGCTCTGTTGGTTAATATTAGACTACACAAAGTATAGTTCGCACTCATAGTCTGTGTGCTACTAGCACAGTCCAGTCTAATTAACCCAATCCTTTCCCTGATAAAACCCACAGTAAGAACCTGATATAATGGATGGGCAGTTCCCTACCATTACTGCAGCAGGCCTGATGGACATGAGCATCCTGAGGCAATGTAGCAATTGTCTCATGTATACTGAAAACCACTTAAATCCTTAGAAAAACAAATGCTATATGTGAAAGATGTAGTTACACTATAAAAATGGAGGTAAGACTCTCACATACAGACAAATTCAATGCCAAACAGGTTGACAATACCCCCCCCCCCCACACACACACACACACACACCACTTCCTAGACTAAATAAGGATTTGACACATACACCCACATATGCAGAGGTACTCACTAGTAACATACCAAAAACTAAGAGGCCTCCCAAAAGCTGCTTCAGAAACAATATATACATACAACAAAGCAAACAACAACTACAACACATAATATTACACACACCAGTGCCTCAGTAGACAATCCCATAAGGTGAAACACTACAAAACTTAACATACTAGTCATAGAACACTCCATAGTGAGACCATGTGTATGTCCCCCTCACCAGGCTGAATAAGGAGAAAGTTATGGTTACCTGCCTGTCGGGTGCCAGGATCTTTCAGGACACACAAGCACTCAAGTCACTCAGCCACAAGTCCCAGTATGACTCTGGTCATAGTCCATGGGCTGTGAATGACTTGAGATGTACAACTCTGGACTATATGAAGAGAGACATGATTTATCTCTTAGATTACGTGTGAAAGGCAGGTATGAGCCTAGCCTTAAGCAGTATTCTACCTTCACCAAGGATGATGCTAGCATACAAACAAAAAATGATGGACTTTAACAATTTGCTTAACTTTTGGTGTCAGTCCAAGGTGTTTCAATATTTATCAGCCTGGGAGGGCATGACTGATATGCCATGCTGTTTAGCCAGATATGGTCTTCTCCTGTCTCTTCTTGGCTTTTGGATACTGGCAAAGGTTCTTTCCACATCTACAGTACCTTTTTTTAGGCAGTGTCAAAGTAACCAACCTCCCAGTGTAACAAAATCTTCTCTTCACAAGCTCAAGATACTGTTGCTCAATGCTAGGAGTCTAAAAAAGAAACTGCATTTCTTAGAAGAACTCCTCACCTTGGAAAATGCTGATATCTGTGCAGTCATTGAGACATGGGTCAGAGCAATGAAAAGCACCCAGGCTGTGCAAGGCTGCAATGCCTTCCATATATTCAGACCACCAACAGAGCAAGAAAGAACCAAAGGAAGAGATGCACCCATATTCATAAAGGATAAGTACACCTCAGGACTGGTCAAATAGTATGACTCTCTCAAGCTACATCATGTCCAGCTAACCATAGCCAAAATCCTCTATGACATCATCACTAGTTATAGGTTCCCCACCATTAACCAGGAAAAACATACTGCATACATTGACTTGCTGGAGTCACTCACCATGCAGCCCAATACCTTACTCATGGGTAATTGTAAATATCCTACCATTAACTGGGGAAAATACACGACCACTAACATGTAGGCTAAGAGGCTCTTGGACTTCATCAGTGCAAATGCTGTAGGGGCTGACATATCCTGGACACAGTAATGTCTTATTTGGTAAGATCAGACCACAAAATGGTCTCCTTTGAAATAAATATAATGTCAGGTAATCTGTCAAGCTCATAAATGCAAAAGAATTTCTCCAAGGGGCATTATCTCACAGTAAGGGATTGCATAAGAAAGTTCAAACTCCTACAAACCCAGAAAACAAAAAAAAAATCTATGCAGATATGTACACCAATGCCCTGTATAGCCACTTAAGCAGTTGTATAGAATCAGTAGTAACAATTTAAACCCAGGTCTTGCCAGAGAAACAAGCCACCCTAGTTTAAACAGGCTATGCAACAAAAAAAAAAAGAATCTAATGTCCAAAAAAGGCAGGAACAGTCTCATCAGAAGAAGAAATCCCTCATTATTCTAAACAAACAAATCATAGTCAAGTCCTCAAAATCAAATTATAAAGCAAAACTAGTCTCCCTTTCCAAGGAAAATCACAAGGCATTTTTAACTATATCTGAAATCTTAAGGGGAATACCCAGATATGCACAGATCTGGCTGAGGATGGCACCACCCAAATAGCCAACCTGATAGCTGACAGATTTGGATCAAACTTTACCTCCCTGTCCCCACTGGTTATCCCCAAAGTATACCTACCACCATTCCTCAGACTACTATCTCAAAAGAGCAGGTCATCCCTGCACTATATAATTCTAAAAATACAGTGTCAATAGACCCTGACAACATCACAGTTTTCCTTTTAAATAACTCAAACATGGCCTAGAAGACTCACTTGATCTTTATTTAACCACAGCTTCTAGACAGGCTATCTTCTAGCAGAATGGAGGACAACAACATTAATCACTCTGCACAAGGAAGGACCATCAACTGACCCAGGAAATTATAGACCAATACACCTGACCAGTTTCATCTGTAAGATCATTGAATGAATCATCATGGACCCTATCAACAAGGGCATAGGTAATCTTTAGACTCTAGACCCAACTCAGTTTGGATTCTTTAAGAGTAGATAATGTCTGTTAAATCTGGTTGACTTCTTCAAGAATGCCAACAAGGCCATGGAATAGGGAAAGACTGTGCATACCACCTACCTTGATATACTTCCGAACCTCTTAGAGCAAAAACTCTGGGTAAAGCCTAACAGAATGGGCAGGGGGACAAAGGCCCAGAAATAGGGCCAGAGTTTTAAATATTGCATTTATAAACATAGAAAGTTGCTTTGTCTTAGCATGCATTTTTCTGAAGGTTATTAAGTCTAAAACACAAATGTATGTCATTATTTAGTGATTTCATGTCCTCAGATCATTCTAGTGATTTGCCAGAAATTCACAGATTTTATGAGGAACAGACCAAACATATTAGGCAAAAATCTCTACAGTCTGCAAAAATCTGGACAAAGACCTGGCCAAGGCATTTGGCACAATTACCCACCTAGGAATTATAGAGAAACTCTCAAAACTAAGCATATATCTGTATGTCAACAGGTGGGTAGCCAAATGGCTCACTGACAGGACACACACTGCCAAAGTGGGTGAATTCACTTCTAGCAGGAGACCTGTCACCAGAAATGTACCGTTGTGTTCCGAATTAGGCCCTCTCCTGTTCAGTATTTATTTCTCAGAACTCAAGGCAAACATAGATGGTATTTGGCTGACCAAGACTGCAGGTGACTGCAAACTGAGGGTAATCAGTGAATCCCTTATTGATACTGATACAGTGCAAAAAGGATTAACACAGACAGATGATTGGTGCCAGAGCCATGGATTGAAACTAAATGCAAAAAAAAAAAAAAACACATAATTATTCTGTTTGGGAAAGCAAATGCACCATCTAATTACAATATAGACAGCACCCCCTAATAGCAGACCCAGCAGTATGTGATCTGAGTATTCAGATTGATAGTAATCTGAACTTTGACCACCATGTGTCTACAGTTTTGAGAAAGTCATTCTGTATGTCATAACTCATAAGTATGAGGATGGTATCCAGATCAAAGGATTATAATTCCATTCCACTTAGCCCTCATCAGTCCAGCATTATAATTGGGCACAATGCACTCTTTTGCATGTACCTCACCAGATATCTACAACAACTGGAGCGACACCAGAGGTTTCTCACCAGAAGGGTACAGGGTATAAAAAGCAAGCCTTACATGGAAATATTGAATGTCCTGTCACTGTATTCTGTCTCCTACAGACTACTAAGGGATGATTTGTGTCTGACATACAGGGCATTCTCCAATCCGGCCCTAATGGAACTGTTACACATTCATAAACCAAACTGCATGATGGTCATTCATTCCAGGGATCTTAACCTCGCCTCTGACATAAGTAAATCATGTTGGAGACATAGGTATGTCTCTCAGAGACTACTCCTTCTCTGGAACAAGATTTGCATTCATGTAAAGCAAAGCCCTTCCCTGATTAAGGTGCAACCTGAATAAACTGATGGGTAATGATAAATTTACTCCTGGGGTGTTAGCCATGTCCTTCATGAACAGAAGTAGTCAGTATTAGATACCATGGTGTAGGCTCATACCTCTGTGAACTTCTTTCACCTAGGTATTAAAAAAGAGGAAACTTGGGTTAAATATGGCTAAACTTGTAAGTGCTCTTGGGCCATTAGCCTAGTAATCTCTTATGAACCTATGAACCTATAAAATAAAAATGTATATCTACATCTATTTCTTTATATATTTATATATATATATATATATATATATATATATATATATAGAGAGAGAGAGAGAGAGAGAGAGACAGTTATGTGTGTGTCTAGGGCACTGGAGTAAACATCCAGTGCTCCAACACACAGTTTGTCGACTCCATTTGGGTGACACAGAAAGAGGATTGACAGGTGTGCAAGATCAACAATCCCTGAATAGGGGACTATTTCCTTTCCCCAAAGACTGTGCAATTTAAGAGTTAGTATATATAATTATCAGTGGCCGTAGGGGTGCAGGGGGGCTTGCCCCTACAAAAATACTTACCAATAGTTTAGTCTTATCCATGGTAATCCTCAGAGCATACACAGAATGTCTTGAAATTGGTGGGTTCAACATTTTTGGATGTTGATCTGCAGGGCATCGGAACACTGTCCATTCCATATGAAGGGAATACAAAAAGTATACATTCAGAGTGAAGATTACAGACAATCAATGACATTATTATAACATAAAGCAGTTATGGTGCAATTCTTAGCATAATGCACTTGAAAAGGTATAAGTGAGTTGTGGGGGGATGGAATGATAATTAAGCAGGTAGCTAGAGTAGAGAGCTTGAATGAGGTAAGAGTAGGACGCCAGTGAAGATTATAGTACTATATGAGAATGGCTCAGTTAATAACGCCAGATGAATTGCACTGGCAGATGGCACCCTTGAACAGGCAATGCTTTATTTCCTGTCTGAATGTTGTGAAGGAGGTGTTATCATTGAGTGAGGTTGGAAGGGATTCCGAGATTTCTATGCCAATGACGGAGAAGTTGTGGTCTGTGTGATTAAGTTTAGGTTTAGGTTTCTGGGGGGGTTATGCTGGGAAGTAGGGATCTTAGGTTGTAATCTGAGGTACCAGTGAATAGTCTGAATGCAAGGAGGTGGAAAGATTGGAAATGTATTAATTTAAAGAGTAGAGAATTCAGTAAGAGTTTGATTCTCTGACTTATGGGAAGCCAGTTTCTTTTGGCAAGAACCAGGTAGTAGCAATGTACTTTTGAAGATAGAGTGATGGATCCACAGATGCTGTTTGCAGAGGATTGTAGGGAGGTGGGTTTGTCTTGAAGGCACATGCTACTACAGGAAAACCATAGTTTTACCAAAACCATTCCTTTGCAAATGGTGCCCCTAGCTCTGGAGATGAGAAAGTGGGAGTTTCTGACCACAAATTACTGTTTGCTAACTTTGCTTTTCTTACCTGGACATGGTGTTGCAAGATTAGCTGTCTGTTATTCTCCTAGGTAGCAGAAGTGAAATGTGGTTCCTAAAGATAATGAGTTATGTAGGCTTATTTACCATTTGTTGGGTACTTTAGTGATGTTATGTTTTTTCCAAAGATCATACTTTTTTTAGTTTTTAACTGTAATTTCCAATTTTGTAATCAAATGGAGAACTGGGACAAATATTTTTCCAGATGTTTTTCAATTACTGAGCAGGAAGAGTGGGACTTGTAGTTAACCATGTCATCTGCATAAAGGATGAGGAATAGGTTGGTAAATTCTGCTTCTGATTTAGATGATGAATAATAAGAACAAGATAGGAAAGTGGACTGATCCTTGGTACACACCTGCATGAAGAGGGGTGGTTTGGAGAGTGTGTTTCCTATTTTATCTTTGAAATGTTTGTCTAATTTGAAGATTTTAACCAGTTGGAGGGCTTGATAGTTAATTCCAGATGAGGAAAAATAGTTTAATAAAAGTAGGTTATCTGCAAGATCAAAGGCTTTTGTAAGGTAAACAAATATTGCCTCTATCAGGTTTCCTTTACTGTAACTGAGAAGAATATCATTGCTTGGCTTAAACAGGGCAGTTTGGGTGTCATGACCAACCAGAATCTGAGTTTTTGTGAGAGAGAGTTTTGTAGGTTTGTAGATAATTACAACACTGAGAACAGATGATTTTTTTCTAAACAATTTCTACAAAAGTATGTATTTATTGAGATGATGTAAAAACTGCCTGTGTTGGTAAATTTGGTGATTTTTTGGGAGAGGTTTGATGAGTGCTAGTTTCCACGGGATATTTGTGCTGTAGGTAAGGCAGTTGTTTTAGTATTTTTAATAAGAGAACAAGAAGGCCTTTCCACCAAGATGTAAACTGGGGTAGATTCAATTACAGTCTTTTGTTTCAAGAGAAGGAACATCGTGAAAGTGTTTTTGGAATTCTTTCTTTGATATTGGATAGCACAGTGTTGCAGTGTAGCACTATCATCTCACAGCAAGAGGTTCTCCAGTTCATTTCTAAGTTGGGGTGCCTTCAGTGCAGAATTGCATGTCCTCCCAGTGTTCATGTGGGTTTCCTCTGGGTGCTCCAGTTTCCTCCCCTGCTACAAAGACATGCATCTGGAGTGTTTCTCCCCAGGCCTCTGCTGAAAATTGGCTTTGTTTCAAGTTGGACATTCCTGGTTAACAAATGATAAATAAATAAAATAAAAAATATTCTTTTCAAATAGAAAGGAAGTGTAATGTGTTGGTTTTACCCTGTGACATTTTGGATAA
This sequence comes from Protopterus annectens, assembly GCF_019279795.1. Taxonomy (NCBI): domain Eukaryota; kingdom Metazoa; phylum Chordata; order Ceratodontiformes; family Protopteridae; genus Protopterus; species Protopterus annectens. The sequence goes on along the minus strand of NC_056725.1, from coordinate 310,985,907 downwards.
GGTTAGTTTTTACTCTGTCCATGATTTTGCATAGAGTAATGATCAAGTGGGTAATGGGTCTAAAATTGCCTGACTCTAATATGATAACATTCTCTTTGTAGATTTGCACCACGGCAGACTGTTTCTGTTGGACAAAGATCTGCCCACATGGTCTCATTTTGTTTAACATGCATGACGGGCTTTCACAATTTCCTTGATTGTGTGAATGAGTCCACCGGATGTAATTTCTGGTTACATGAAACTTGAGTTTTTAATTTTATTTGCAGTAGCAGTAAACATATCTGTAATCATAAAATATATATCTTCCTTTTTTCTGTATATCTCTGCCATATTTCTTAGCTTATTTTTGAAGTGTGTACATATTTTATTTTCTCTATCACATTCACCATATGCTTTGATTAAGTGATCACTTCTTTGTCTGTTGACAATAAGTTATATTAAAATTTTTCTTTACATTTACTATTGAAATTAAAGAATACCATATTATTGCTTTCATCCTTTGAAACTGAAATAAATTCATAGAAACATGGAAGTAGTTTCTGTACTGTAATTAGTCTAGACTTGACTGAGAAATGTTTTTTTTTGCAGACTAAGCAATACCGAATTCCTAGTTAGATATGGAGACTTTAATTTGAAAAGAATGTAGTTTCTGCACTATGCTTAATATCATTTTGTAATTCAAATTACTTTTTTTTATTTAATGGATTATTTATTTCCTATCAGTATGTGATCATAAATGCAAGAGTACAAAAAAATCACAGAGCTTACTACTAGCATGCTGATCAAGATATATGTGGGCTACTGAGAATGGTATTCCAGTCTGTCTTCAAAAGTGTGCAGTTTATTGTATCACATAATGCACTCATAAAATCGAGGAAAGATAAATGATTTATTACTGAGCTTGACTTTATGTAGGCTAATTATGGTTTCTATACCCTTTAGTATAGGCTGAGTTTGAGTATTATAAAATATATAAGCCTAAATGCATGTTCTGGAGGAAGGGCTTTGTCAACATAGAAATGTTACAAAGGCTAATCCAAAGGTAATAAAGGATGAGTAAAAAAGACTTTTGAGGAAATTGTCATGTAAAAGTCACCAATACAGAAAACATGTGACACTATGTGGAAAGTAAATAAAATATGATTTATAATTAAATTATTATATATATACTGTGCCACTGTATATATTTCCATTACTTATTAGTCAGTGAGTTCCTATCTCACAGGAATATGTGTCAGTGCTGAACATGAGTTAATACTTTGAAACGTTCCACTATACTTCCTAAACGGCCTGGTGAGTGGAACATAATAGTGTTTTTTCAAACAGTTATGTGCTATACTTGGAGCTGTTATTCTTCTTACACATTAAATCTATTCCATCTATTTATCTTATTAGTTTCATTAAGTGCACTTATGTATGTGTGGTTGAGAAAATGAAATGTGAATTATTTCTCTCAGGAGACTTTGATGTGGATTTGGATGAAGGAATACTGACTGGAAATGTTCCATCCTTCCAACATATTGAGTATGTCATGTTTGTAAGAACTTAAGTAACCAGTGTGCCACATTTTACATATGGTATCAAGTAAAATAGCTTCAAATCACCAGAGAACTAGGTATTAGAAGTATAAATAGTTAAACCAGAATACGATTAGTCAACATATCCCCAGAATGAATTAAGCTGTCTTACACTAAATTCCCATTCCTCAATGAAAAAATGAACTAAGCCACAGATAACACTAATGGGTTTTCCAGAGAACCTTGTATTAGTCAGAACACAGCATTCATTTTTTCCCAAGGTGTCAACCACAGGGTTAACAACTAGGTTATCACTGTTTCTGGAAAAAAAAAAATGTCTGTTTTTCCAGTGTATAAATTTAAAAATACATGTAAACAGCCCATTAAGAAACACAAGCAGAGTTTCTCTTAGCACATACAAATGATTTAATGATTTAGAAATGTATGATAAATTTAGAACAAAAAAGAAGCTTGATGTCTGAAGTGGAAAAAGTAATAACCTATATTATTGGAATTTTTTCAGTAATCATTAATTGTGAAAATGACGTGATATCATGTCTTTATAAACTTAATAACTTAATAAGCTAGTATTAGGCTTAGAACCAACAGTTATTATTCAAGATAATCTTAATGAAACTGATAATGATACTGCTAAAGATTTAATGTTGTCTTTGGTGGGATCGACTTCATCTAGTGCCTTCTGTAGAATATTTACTTGAAAATATTTAGAGTTGTTATTACTCCATACAGGACGTCAAAAATCTGTAAAATTAATAAGTCTGCTTTTTGGAGATGTAATAAAAATATTTAAAGGCTGATCAGTGTCATGTTGTCCTTACTTGTGAAAAAAAAATGAAATGTGTCGATAGATTTCAAATCTTATGTCATTATTGACTGACAGGAATGAAATTACTGAAACTTTTTTTTAATTAAAATAGATCAGTACTCACTATTGTGGACCTTACTTGCAATTGCTAGAAATATACTTACAATGAATTTGAAAAGTGAATCACCACTTAATTTTAGAGAGTTCATAATTTTTTCTCTCTGCTATTTGTCAAAGAGGAGTTGTTATTATTACAAAGAGATTAAGAGTGAAAAGGTTGAAATTAAATTATTGGCAAAACTTGTTATTGTTGGTAAAGTATAACAGCTTGCCATCTGCATCATTAGGCATTAGCAATATGCATTTTAATTATCTTTTATTCTAAATTGTCACTTTTATTGTAAATATTGTTTATTTTTCTTATTCAGTGTTACTGAAAAACCAAATCAAATTCAAAAATAAATAAATCAATAAATAAATAAATAAAATAAACAGTGTCCTCAAAACATTCATTGAAAGTACAAACAGACTTTACTGAGTGAAACTTTCCATTAATTTATTGCCACATATTTAAAGCAATTATTCAGTGTCTGCTTACAAAATCTTCAGGTCAGATCTCTGACTTGAAATTATTTCTGTCTGAAGTAGATTAACATATACTGAGTCATAAAACTGCTTTCAAACAATAAAGGCTTTTCATCTGCAAGTTCTGAATGCATCATAGCAGAATTAATCAAGACTGATGCATTCTTCCAAGCTGCTCTCTTACATTACTGGTAAACAGGAAATAGGAAGGACATGGTTCCTTCCATGTGAAGAGAAACACAGCAAATACATTTTCACAAGGTCTGAATATTAACAGAGACTAGCTACTAAAGACTCATAGTTATATAGGTTCATAGATATATACTAGGTCAGCTGCCATTAAGGGCCATTTTAAGCCCAGCCAATTTCCTTCTGATGCTTGAAATAACACATTTTGTTCTGTGTTATACTGGATGATATAGAAATGTACACTATGCATTTTCCTCTGTCAATTACATGAATATAGCCTCTAATGACATAATTTCAGACAGACTTTTTTTCTATCAAACACAATCTTACAAATACTAAGAAACTAAATTAAGAAATATCTAAATAATAAAAAAGGTCTGACCAAGACATTTGATACTGTTAGTCATAAATGTATTTTGGATATCTACTAGTTTCAGAAATTAGTACTAATCTATGAACCTATGAAATTAATTGAACAACTATGAGCTGAACCCAGAATAAACTAATTGATAGGAAACATAAAATACAATTGAAAAACAAATATTTTAGAGAGATCTGTGGAGTTTCCAGTGATCAGGTTTCTGGACTTTCCTTTCTGATATATTTAGAAACTCATTGTTTCCTCATTGCAGTGATCCAATTTCTGTCCCATATGAAGTCAGTATAGTCTTCAATATAGGGTCATAAGCAAATGCTAGGCATACAGTTCTGGAGACCATTAGGGAGCCTAGCCCAAATTCCCAATTGCCCCAAAACATTCTCTGGTTATTTCATTTATTTAAAGTCATACAGCAGGCAAATGAAGGTAGGGAGTTTCAAGTCCTACACCCCTGGCACTGGAAGCAGTTAATTTACTAGTCAGAGTTTTAGTTCTCTACTTTAGTTGTCAGACAAAAAAAATCAATTTAAATTCTCTGACTGTGAATAAAACCTACTCCACAGCAGAAAGAGTGCCCATTCCTAACTGCTAGACCACCAGGGACCTTCCTTATGGCTGAATAAACAGTGCTGCCCAAAAAGAGCAACAGGCTAATTTACTAGTCTGGAAAACTGACACCATGTCACGCACTTCCTAAAGATTGCAACAGAAAAAAGAGCAAGAAAGAACAAAAGCTTTTATGTTTTTTATTAACTATTAATGTGCCACTCAGCCTTCTGTCATAGCCATCCCTGTTGCAAAGGACCTCGGACACACTGCTCCAACATGACTAAATACTCAGAGGTAGATTTGGATAGTTCACTAACCAGAAAGGAGTGTGTATATCTCTCAACTGGATTTTCACAGAATATCTAGATTTTTTTAATATATATTGGTCTGTTCCTTATAAAATCATGGGTTTTCTGATAAATCGCTAAGGAATAAATTCACGGAATAATGACACACATTTGAGTTTTTAAGAACAATATTTAAAACATGTCCCTATTTTTGGGCTTTTGTCCCCTCCTCCCATTATTCTAGGTTTTGTCCCGAATTCTTGCTCTAACTGTTTGAGAGGTTTGTATTGCATATATTAAAAAAATGAATATTTGGAAGTTTGTGTATGATTAGGGCCTACCATTGACCATCAACTGGAACTACCCTTGCCATTACCTTTGTATCTCCTAAATAATTAAAAGGCATTAGCCTATACATTGGTCTGTCTGAGACCAAGACAAATAAATTAGGATAAATTTACAACAAATGCATTAGATTTATTAGTAAGCCATCAGGACCCATTACTGCCTCCTATGAAAGAATCTGAACTTGTTATCATTCTAATATTAACTAGGCTGCTAGCAACACATTTTTGCATTTCCTCCGCTGCACCAAATCTCACCTTCACTGCTACACAAATTTCTGGAATGGAATTTGCTATCCAAATGTTTGTTTTGAAAACCCTAGGTTCTGAATCATTGAGGGTACTGCTGCCGGCTCTATGTGGTGAATGCCTTAGTGCCCAGTGCCATAACAGTGATCTGCTGTAAGTTAGGGAAATGGTAAAGCCACATGGAGCAACATCTCATTGGTGTCTCATTATCATGTCTCTGAATAATACACTGCACAGTTACCGGTAACTCCGCTAGTGTTAACCATACAAACCCAAGCAGTACAGTTGCACAAGCACCTACAGATACAGTCATACCCACACACGCACACACACACACACACGCACACACACACACACACGCACACGCACGCATGCACGCACGCACGCACGCACACACACGCACACACGCACACACACACACACACACACACGCACACACGCACACACGCACACACGCACACACACACACACACACACGCACACACACACAATTTATGAGTTATCTAAAACACTTTTCACGTAATCACAAATCATCTAAAAAGTAAATCTAGTACACATTTAATCTAAAGCACACTTAGCCAAACTACAATACATTTACAACTTCATATACAGCAAATACTTCTCCAAATTTCCTTTTTTTGTAGAGGGGCAAGTCCCTCTGCAACCCCCATTAAATATTCTAACTGCACAGACATGAAACCACAGAGAAAAAAAAAATTCTCACACAATAAACCACATCAAGGACTAGAGATATGACATAATAATAGGCCATAACATGACACAAACATTGATTAACACTAATTTGCATTGCAATTTCTATGATGCAAAACCATCTCACAAAAAAAAAAAAAAAAAAAAAACCTCACCTAAGAATGTAGCTATAGGCAGCAGCAAAGACTCTAGATGGTGCTTTATAGGAGAAGAGTAGTATGGACAAACTTCTTTGGGTATCTACTGTGGTGCAATGTATCTGCAAGATAGAAGAACATGGATCACAAACTGAGGACAGTGGCAGGGCTAACCAATCGGTGGTGTAAAAATATGTCTCTAAGTCATCTGGTAGTGTTGACTAATGTCAAAATGGGAGTGGTTATTTGCTGGTGATAAGTGGGTTGAGGAGTCAGCCTACTTTGACATATGCCAGAGACCCATGCTTTGTGTGTGTGTGTGTGTGTGTGTGTGTGTGTGTGTGTGTGTGTGTGTGTGTGTGTGTGTGTGTGTGTGTGTGTGTGTGTGTGTGCGTGTGTGTGTGTGTGTGTGTGTGTGTCCCTATGGGCCAATGTGTGCTTTCCATAAAGTCCAATCCGATGTCAATAAGATACCGGCCAGACAGTGTCCAGTTACCCAGCTTGGATTACTTGTGATATCTCCATTGAGCAAAAGCTGGATGAATAGTTTACTGACAGGCTTGAAAGTGGATGATATGAGGGTAAGGAGGAGGTTGGACATCATATGTATCCAGGAGACAAGGTGAAAGGGAAGTGCAGCAAAGCCACTTGGCTTGGGATCTAGAGTCTACTACTCAGGAGTACAGGCTAAAATGGTGTGGGAATTGTAGTGAAGGAGAGGCTTCAGATGGCAGTGAGGGATGTTATCAGAATTGATGACAGACTCATGACAATCAGACTCCAGCGTAATGATAGAGTACTATTCATCATCTCAGCCTATACCCACAGCAGGGTTAAGATAGAGAGGGAAAGAGTGCATTCAGACAGCAGTCACAGGACCTACTAGATAAAGCGGGACAACAGGAATTGCCTTTGATAATTGGTGACCTGAATGCACATATCAGGGCAGACAGAACAGGATATGACAACTGCCTGGGTTCACATGGGTGGAGTAACAGGAATAAAAAAGGAGAATCCATTCTCTGGCAAATGGCTTGATGTTAGCCATTGGTCAGAAAAAGAGACAGAAACAAGATCACCATCATGCAACTGAAGCAGACTTCCTCCTAGTAAGCAATGGGCACTGGGGTAGAATCAATGATTGCAAAGTCATCCATGGTGAAGCAGTCAGCCCACAGCATAAACCACTGGTTGCCACAATCAGCTGCAAACAATGTTCAGAGAAGGTTCTAAGGTCAACAGAAACAAAGATGAAAACTAGAAAGTTTACAGTAGAGAAAGCACCACCGTTCAAGGAATTACTCAGGACTCTAGTACCTCAAGAAGAAGAGGAAATAGGTAGAGAGGAAGAACAATGGCAGCACCTGAAAATAGCACATGCAAGGTCTACATAGCAATTATGCAGTTGAGCCAGGTATGGAAATAAAGTACATAAGGAAAGCTGGTGGTGGAATGTAGAAGTCCAGGAAGTCATCAAAAGAAAGGAGTGCAGGAAAAAGTGGGAGATGGAGAAGACATACAAGGCTAGGAAGGAATACTGGTTGGCTAACAAAGAGACTAAGAGAGGAGTTGCAATAACAAAGAACTAGGCATCAGATGCACTCTATCAGCTTCTGGAAAGTGTCTTAGTGGATGGCACAAAGAAACTCTATCAGGTTGCAAGGCAAAGACAGAAAAATAAAGAAGACAGACAGAAACCCTTCATCAGGGTTTCTAGCAACAACCTGCTCATCTTTCCACAGGACATCAAAGGAAGATGGAAGGAGTATTTCCATCAGCTTCTGAAAAAAAAAAAAAAAAAAAAAACAAATGGCAGAAGCTATACTGGCCCAGACACAACCTATAGTGAGAGAAGAGGAGAAGTCCATCCTAGAAGATGTAAGAACAACACTAAGGAAAATGAAGTCAGGGAAAGTAGCAGCCTCAGATGAGGTCACAGCAGATATGATAAAGATGTTGGGTGAGACTGGGGAGAAATGGCTCCTGAGGGTATTAGTAGCAGTATGGAGAGGAAGGCGTATCCCAGATGACTGGCAAATAAGCATACTAGAAGAACAAAGTAGACATTCACAAATGTAGACAGTATAGAGGTATGAAACTCCCATCACATTGCATGAAAGTTCTGGAGAGGATGACTGATAAACAAATACACAGAGTAGTAGAGAGTAAGATTGGAAATGAGCAGTTTGGCTTCAGATCAGGATGCAGCACAGCCGAACCAATGTTTGCAGTGAGGCAGAGACTGGAGAAGAAGCTAGAAATGAGAGAGTCCAACTGGGGATTCCTAGACTTGAAGAAAGTATATGATATGGTCCCAAGAAAGCTGATATATGTAGGCAGTCCTGTAGTGATTCAAAGTCTCAGAAACACTGGCAAAATTAATGCAAGCTATGTACAAGGACCTAATCACTCAAGTGCAAGCAGTGCTTGGTCTTACAGAGGGGTTCCCAGTGGGAGTGGGTATGCATCAGTGTCCAGCTCTTAGGCCACTACTGCTCATACTGGTGATGGACTACATTAGCAAACAGGTCGGAGGGGAGGGGTCAACAAATTTGCTGTATGCAGATGATGTGACATTACAGGCAGACTCTGAGCAGTAACTTCAGCAATGGGTTGGGGAATGGAATGCAAAACTAAAGGCACATCAGATGAAATTGAGTACAGATAAGACAGTTGTAATGGCAATAAATGGGGAAATCAGAAAAAGCTGAGAAGATAAAAATTGAGATAGAAGGCAAAATAGTGGAACAGGTTAACAGCTTCATGTATCTGGAAGGGGTGGTAGAAGAAAAGGGAAGTCTGAATGACAAGGTCAATGCTAGAATCAGGGGGGCTGCAGCCAACTGTCACAGAGTGTCAGGGGTAGTGTATGACAGAAGAATGCCAAAGAAGCCAAAACGTAAGGAGTATAAAACAGTGGTGTGACCAGTACTACTGTATGGTTCAGAAACCTGGGCAGTAAATGCAGAGCAGTTGAAGAAATTTGAGGTGATGGGGATGAATTGCCTGTGAAGGGTGGTAAGATGCACACTGTGAGACAGACGAATAAATTAGGACATAAGATCAGAAGCCAAAGTAGTTCCCATTGCAGAAAATGTCAAAGAGAACAGATCATGGTGGCTTGCACACATGCAGGAAAGCTAAAGACAATTGGGTGAAGAAGATTTGAGACAGAGAGGAAGAAGGAGAGTGAAAATGAGGCCATCCAACAAAGAGGTGGATGGATTGTATGAGGGAAGGTCTGTAACAGTCAGGCATGAGCACTGAAGAAGGTAGGAGACTGGCACTAAATAGGGAGAGATGGCAACAAGTCAACAAGTGACACGACACCCCAACCTCATGTAGAAAGTGGGAAAAAGGAGGTTGATAATACATATGTGTGTGTGTGTGTGTGTGTGTGTGTGTGTGTGTGTGTGTGTGTGTGTGTGTGTGTGTATATATATATATATATATATATATATATATATATATATATATATATATATATATATATATATTAATATATTATGGGTAAATGTTGGTCTTCACTTTAGAAACTATGTAGAAAATGGTATGTAGATTAGAAGTAGAACACAGTACAACACATCTGGAGCAATTAGTCTTTTCCTTAAAACCTCAGCTTTGGCCGGCTAAGATCTAGCTGTATTCAACTGGATGTATAAGAATTTAAGTAGCTTTTAGCTGCACTTTTTCAAATAATACAGCATTTAAATTGATTTATTTGTGTTGCATTGAATATTAACTGAACTGGATGTTTTGAATCTGCTTTTTCAGTTAGTGCTTGCTAGAATATTATTGCCTCTTAGTAATTGCAGGCAGGGGTAGTCTCATTCATTGATATCCTGTCACTGCCTATTTAAGTGGTACATTTTGAAATATTTTCTGCTTGAAACCTCAGCTTTGGCCGGCTATGATCTAGCTGTATTCAAATGGACGTATAAGAGAATTTAAGTACCCTTTATCTGCACTTTTTTCAAATAATACAGCATATTAATTGATTTATTTGTATTGCATTGAATATTAACTGAACTGGAAGTTTTGACTCTGTTTTTTCAGTTAGTTCCCCACCAACCCTCCGTGATTATGTTTTGGTGTTAATCTTGGTGGCTTTGAAACTGCTCGCCCCTCTTGTAAATTTGTGTTTGGATACTCCTTCTGGGCCCATCTCATTTGCTCACTCAACTGAGTGCAGTGAAATCATAATCTGATTTCAGGCACTCCTACTGTGTACAAAGAGAGCATCTGGGAAAGAAAAAAAAATAAGCTTGTTTCCTGCCTTTTCTGTAAGTGGTCTAGACTGTTAGTAGGCTTCTGAGCCCCCAAGCCTTTCTGTGTTGGAGGGAAGCCTTCTAGCTTAATTTTGTTTCTTATAACTAGCCAGTTTTCTGGTTCCAGCACTCAGATCTGTTTCTTTGAACTCAGCACTTGTTCAGAACTCGTTGCAAGCACTAAATAAGCTGCAAATGACTACAGCCCTCAACTTTCCTCACTTTAGAGGAAAGAAGTTTTTAGTACTCAATAAATAAGCACCTATCCAGGCATATCTAAGTGTCAGCTCCCGGTGATTTCTCCTGTCTACCTGATGAATCTGGGCATCTTGGGGCAATGCAGCAATTGCCTTATGTACACAGACAACCCTCTCCTCCTACCAGCCAACACTACAACCTGTGAGAGACGCACTTATATAGCCAAACTGGAAGCAAAACTCTCTTCACCCAAGACTAGACTAGACAGTCAAGAGGAGAAGGTAAACACTTGCAGCACACCACACTCATCACATAGTCCCTCAAAACCTACACCACCAAAACACACACATAGAAACACAAAGCACACACCTACATTTGTGGAGGCTCTCAATAAAAACCTGCCCAAACATCAGGGACCTCCAAAGCAGAAATGCAAGCAAACTCCACCCCCCCAACACAACCCAAATGACATATAGCCCACAAACTCAGTGTGCCCCTCAACCACAGCCCATAAGGCATAACAATGTACCCAACCCTCTAGTCATAGGTGACTCTATAGTCAGGCACACTGATGTTCCACTTCCCCGGCTAAACAAGGAGAAAGTTACTGTCAGCTGCCTGTAAGGTGCCAGGATCCGCCACATAATGCACACACTCAGGTCACTCCACAATAAGTACAAATATGACACTGTCATTGTCCATGTTGGTGTGAATGATCTGAGACGTACCTCCCTGGACTACATGAAAAGAGTCATGGAGGAGCGCTCTGATCTTGTAGCCCAGGCAGGTATAACCCTAGCCCTGAGCAGCATCCTGTCATCACCCAGAATGATACCACAGTACAAGGACAAAATGATTGACTTCAACAATTGACAAAGCTTCTGGTGTCATTCTAAGGGGATCCAGTGTTTGTCTGCTTGGGACGACATGATCGACAGACCATGATGGTTTGCCAGAGATGGCCTGCACCTGTCGCCCTTGGGATTCCGGATACAGGCTAAGGCTCTTGCCACCCCTATAGTACCTTTTAAGGAAAGGTTCAAATGACAAATTCACCACCGTAACAGGTACAAGCAAGCAAAATCTGAGGGTAATGCTACTCAATGCTAGAAGTCTAAACCTCAAAATGCACTCACTCAAGGCACTCCTTAAAATGGAGAACATCAACATCTGTGCAGTGACAGAGACCTGGTTCAAAGCTCCAGAGAGCACCCCTCCATTACCAGGCTATAATTCATACCACACCTTTCAGCCACCTAACCCAAAATGAAGCACTAAAGGTGGAGGCGTGTCCATATTCATTAAGGATATCCACACCTCCAGGCTAGTTGCACAGCATAATGCATCAGAGATTATCCAAGTGAAACTGACTCTGGGTAAGACCACAATCCAAATTGTAGTTTGCTACAGACCCCCCACCATGCCCCAGGATTTCCACTCCTCATTTCTTGATACACTGGAAAGTATTAGGGTACAACCCAACGCCCTAATAATGGATGATTTCAACTACCCCACCATTAACTGGGAAAACTACTGATGTACCAACTCTTTTGGTCAACGTTTTCTGTAATTCATAAATTCCAATGCCTTGGATCAACATATTCACACCCCCCACCAGGGGCAGCAATATCATAGACCTGGTCATTACCAACATGGGCAACGGGTGTTCCACACAAGAGGTCAGTTCCTCATTGGTCAGATCCAACCACAAGCTAATCACCCTAGACATCCACATCCTGCCCCCACCTCCAATTAGGGAAACCACCATAAAAAACTTCTCCAAAGCCAACTTCACACTTTTTAAGACAGAAGTGGCAAACTTCATGACACCCATGCAGACGGACAATAGAGGTACGACTGCTGACTCCTACACAAATGCACTTTATAAGCACTTACACGAGTGCATGGGTCATGCTATCCCTAAAAGAACCAAGATGCTATCCTCCAAAAAAAGGAAGCCAATCTGGTGGTCCACTACCATAAACAAACTCTACAACAGAAGAAAGAAACTGTCGCAAAAAAGAGTAAAATCCCATGACTGGAAGAACTCCCTGGTCAACCTCAGTAAGGAGCTGAGATCCCTCATAAAATCCTCCAAAGCTAGTTATGAAAACAAAATTGCCACTGACTTTAAAGACAACCACAAAACATTCTATAGCTATGTCAAGACTCCCAATGGCAACACTCAGATCTGCTCTGGGTTACAGCACAATGGCATTAAATTTACAGAACCAACTGATATTGCCAACATCCTGGCAGATAGGTTCAGTGCTAACTTTACCCCCCTCCCACCCCCTAGAGGGCCCATCTCTATACCGGAAGAATGCAAAGTTCCTGTAAGCACGGCTGCACAGGTAAAAAACACAGTCTCCAAAGCCAAGAACACAGCATCCATGGGACCGGACAATATCCCATGCTGCATTCTACATGAACTACAGAATGAACTGGCACCCTACATAAGTACCATGTTCAATCATAGCCTCACCTCAGACTTTGTGCCCACTGAATGGCGCACTGCGATGGTTATCCCATTCCACAAAGGGGGAGCCACGACGGACCCTGGAAACTACTGCCCCATTAGCCTGATGTGCCTGGTCTGCAAGGCCATGGAATGTATCATCATGGAACTCATAAACAAAGACATTGGAAATCTCCAAACTCTGGACCCTACCCACTTCGGGATTTGTAAAAGGCAGATCATGTCTCCTAAACCTGATTGACTTCTTTGAAGCAGTCACCAAAGCCATAGATCAGGGTAAAGTGGTTCACACAGCTTATCTAGATCTCACCAAAGCTTCTGACACCATCCTCCACTCTGGAATTATAGATAAGCTCACTAAACTAGGTATAAATCCCTATGTCACAAGATGGGTTGCCAACTGGCTTACGGACAGAACCCGCACTGTGAAAGTAGCAGACTCCAAATCCAACTTCAGACCAGTGACAAGTGAAGTACCACAGGGTTGAGTCCTGGATCCTCTCCTGTTTGGTATCTACTTCTCTGAAGTACAGGCTAACACAGAAGGTCTTTGGCTAACAAAGTTTGCAGATGACTGCAAACTAGGAGCCATAATCGCAACTTCTAATGATGTGGACATACTACAAAAGGGCCTCACTGAGACAGATACCTGGTGTCAAAGCCATGGCCTGAAGCTCAATGCCAAAAAGTGTATTGTCATCCCCTTTGGTAAAAACTCTGTACCCATGAACTACCACATAGCTGGTAGTCTCCTTAATGCTGAAAATGTGATAAGAGACCTTGGGACACAGGTGGACAGTAGTCTCTCCTTTGATAATCACATCGCCACAGTGGTCAGGAAATCCTTCTACGTGGCTCACTACATCACAAAAGGTTTCTCATCCAGAAAAAAAGAGGTCATTGTTCCCCTCTACTCATCACTCATTAAACCCATTATAGAGTACAATGCCCCTTTTGGTATGTACCTCACAAGATATCTACAACAACTGGAAAGGCCACGGAAATACATCACAAAGAGGATTACTGGCCTGAAACAGATACCCTATGCAGACCGTCTCAAAAAACTCCAGCTTTACTCCATCGCATATCGCCTACTCAGAGGCGATCTCTGCCTAACATACAAAGCTATGTCAAACTCAGAGTTGTTGGACATGCTCCACTTAAAGAAATCCCAATCCCTCCGAGCTACATGCCGTAGGGACCTAAACCTTGTCACCACAATAAACTGAACATACTGGAGGGATAGATTTCTGTCCCAGAGATTTACCATACTCTGGAACAGACTACCTATCTATGTCAAACAGAGATCTTCATTAGTACTGTTCAAGAAAAATCTTGATGATTGGATGGGAAATAGGAAATTCACCCCAGGGATCACTTCTGTGGCTCTGCTCGACAGGGGCACAGGACAATTATTTTCTTGGGTGGCGAAAGCCAGGGTACATTTTTGGCTAGGCTTATATAGGCCCTAGGGCCAATAGCCTAGTACCTACCTATGAACGTATTCACCAAAACACCTCATTAAACTTTGATAGTACAACCCAGATGCTAAGCTGAGACTTATGACTACTGAAAAAGGTATTAGACAATCAATAAGAAGGTCTAGTTTGTCCTGATCATCATTATATAAGGTCTACCTCAAAATGGATTTGTCTCATTGAATCAGTTGTGATTTGTGTTGCATGTCCACTGCAAATAAAAGAGGGAATATATGGAGACTCTTCTTTGTACCAACGGGCATGGAAAATGCACTCAATATATGAGGGTCAGTTTCCAGTGTCAACACTGAATCTGGATGTTTCATATCAGTTGGCAATTAACTTAAGGAAGACTGGAGAAATGAAAATATGAAAATCCTTTGTATTTCAATATCAAATTGTATGTACATATGCTTTTTTACTTACATTCTACTATTGTTTAATTTGATTTCATTTAACTCTCTGGAACCTTTCTACCTGGGCCTCCGCTGTAAATGGGTTTTTATTATCCAGTTGGACTTTCCCGGAAAACAAATGCCAATTAGTCAATCAATAAATAAATAAAATGTACCAAGACACCATTTAAATGTTTCAATTCCACAGAATGAAAATAGTTCTCAGTGTCTAGACCTAGATCAACAAAGAACAACTTCAGTTTCTTTTCATGTTTTATTGTATACATTTTTTATTCTCTTTTCTGTTTGACAATTATTAATAAGGGTACATTGTGACTAATTAAAACATTTAAAAATGCAGCTTATTGAAATGTCAGAGCAGTGCTTATGCATTGCAGAGACATGTGCAGAAACAAAGTGCGCCCATTCCTTTAGCCATGCTCTTCACACCTATGTACATTGCCAAAGTACCAATTGTCATGTTGTTCTGTTTACCATTCCCTGTAGCACTGCAATTATTCATCTGCACCTCATCTCCACTATTGTGTTGTCCCTATTATTTACTGCGTTTGCTACTTTACCTATGCATCTTTTGGTTAGCACAGTAGATGGCTGTGCTGCCTGCTCTATTTGCTGGTGCTGTGCTGTTATTGGCCTGTTAGTATTAATGCTTTAATTTCACTTGTAGGTGTGTTACCTGGACATCAGAAACAAACAAAATACAGACTGTGAGAATTATTCTGAACTGCTGTTTCCTTTTTTCTCCTGATCAGTCCTTGCTGTCGTAGTATAGTATTTAGATTAAAAAAAAAAATATATATATATATATATATATATATATATATATATATATATATATATTTAATATGAACAGCTAGAGCCTTCATGAAAAAAAGAATAAACACAAAAAAATTTATTAAAATTTCTTTAAGAGCAAATTTCATTCTCCTTATATCATATTGTACATGCACAATAACAAAGCTTCTTTCAGTTGCATTACTAATATACAATAAAAAGTTTAATTGCTTTTCTTACGAACTTACAATGACAAACCACATTTGTAATTAAATCTGTTTCAATCACAGGTGTTAGCACATTAAAGCAAAGTGGCAGTATATAGTGATTTTTTAGAGAATATTCCCCTCTAGTGGATTGAAATAGCATTTTTGCTGAAGAGTAATTTTTACTGACATGCATGTGTGTGTGTGCAGACGCACACAAAGACCATCTTTATTATCTGGTGTGAAAAAATTGTTTTAGAAGCTTAAATGCAATATAAGAGACATGACAGATATCTGAATGTTACATTTTTATGTAGTTTGCATTCAGTTATTTGACAGCTTTTGCTCAGAGGTTTAAGGTTAAAACTTCTTATTGAGTATCACCTTGCAGCTCAGAGTTTGTAGGCTATAACACACTGTGTTTACCAGGCAATTTTCTCAGTTAACCATGAAAAAATGAAAACATATACTTGTATAATATGTTTACTTGGTTAGCAATGTGTGTGCATGTGTGCGTGTTTGTGTCTGTATCTATATCTATATCTATATCTATATCTATATCTATATCTATATCTATATCTATATCTATATCTATATCTATATCTATAGACAGATAGATAGGTACCCATGCTAAAAGCTACAGTGACCTCCCATCACATAGTTAAATATTAAATGTTGAAAATGCAATAATGGACCACTGAAATCCACAAAATTAAACAATTGCAAATGCAAAGACACCAGCTTTGTATTTCCAGTAGTAACAACACACACGCATGCACACACACACACACACACACACACACACACACACACACACACACACACACACACACACACACACACACACACACACACACACACACACACATGAATATAGCTGAAAACATGAATTTACATGGGGGCTTCATCCCTACCCCCACACTCAGCAGTGTGGGGAGATTGCCCCAACACTGTCCTATTTACATAGATTTACTCTGTGGTTACAGCGACACTATGAAAGGGCAATTCATCATAATCAGTGAAAGCTGTTCGATAACCTGGCTGTTAGAGAAAATGTATTGTTCGCATATTTACAGATATCATATTAAGCCGAGCTCAGAAAATGGGCAATGTGCCTTTAAGTAAACATTGTTTGCAACTATTATAAGAAACAGACTTCCTTGTATTAGTAATGAGGTTTTAATTGCCAGTTACAGTTGAATAAAAAGGGGATCTCTGACAAAAAGGGTTTTAGGAAGTTAGTTTCTCAAGCATAGGCTTAACCATGATGTAAGCAGAATCTTGGCTAACTATCCTGGTTTTCTGAAATACAACAGCATAGGTGCACCCTGTTTTAGAGGTGTGCCTACTAGAGATACCAAAGACTCAGAATTACAATATGGGCCTTGGACAGGTCTGCAGCCTTGGATTTTCTTTTCATTGTGTCTCACTGCTCTAAAGGCTAAACACACTGCATATATATCTTGGAGAAAAACTTGAAGATATTGTTTCTGTTAATTCTGAAGTCTAAGGGAGTTGTTATTCTTAATTTTCTTGTGATTGTGTAGAAGAGAAGGTGTGAAGCTTTAATCTGCTGCATCCAATGTATGTTTGGTTTTTATACTTGTAATGTTTGTATAGGCAGCTGGCTAAAGCTGGATAATACATCGTCTGCAAAGTGCATTATATTTTCAGCTACAAATTCATATGGAATCGTTGCCATTGTCCCCCCCTGAGGCATTTCTGTTGCTGTTTTTTTTGTGACAGTCAGCAAGATTTTTTTTTCTACTGTTGACTTCTAATAACTCCAAACATCGAAGACTTACAGAAAATGGTGGCCGATTCTAAGATATGGATGGACCAGAAGCTGGCTACAGTGACCAGTAATTAAAACAACATGTCCTTCATACAAAAAAAAACACTTACCAAGGAGGGCAATCTAGAATTCTACCTGGTGACATTTGAGTATTATAAGGCAAAATGGTCCACATGGTATTTCTTGACCTAGCCAAAGTGTTTGACACAATTTCCCCACTCAGGCATAGTAGAAAAGCAAAATAAACTGGGAATAAACCAATATGTCATTCAGTGGATTGCCAAATGGCAAACAGAAAGAATGCAGGAAATCAAAACAGGGAAAGGTACCTCCACAAAGAGACCAGGCACCATTGGATTCCACCAGGATTCTAGGCCGGGACCACTCCTGTTTGGCATCTACTTTTCGGAAGTAAAACCAAATAGAAAGTGCTCTGGCTGACTTAATTTATAGATGACTACAAGCAAGGGGTTGTCTTTGAATCCCCAAATTACT
Organism: Protopterus annectens; assembly: GCF_019279795.1. Lineage (NCBI taxonomy): Eukaryota > Metazoa > Chordata > Ceratodontiformes > Protopteridae > Protopterus > Protopterus annectens. The sequence continues at coordinate 310,968,025 of NC_056725.1, read as the reverse complement.
TTGCCATTCTGTAGAATGTTTTGTCCCAAATAAACAACTGCTGCCAAAATCATGGACTGAAAATAAATGATAAATATGTATTATTGCATCCTTTGGAAAGTCATCTATCCCAGGGAACTGCCACATTAACAATAAACCCCTAACAGTTAACCCAGTTGTTTGGGATTTGGGAACTTATGTGGACAGTGAGCTACTTTTGACCAACCAGTGGCAATTTTTGTAAGAAAATACTTTTATATTGCAGAGTTTAAAAAAAAGGGATTGTGTTTAGCTCTAGAGATGTAATTGTCCGCTTTTATTCAGTCCTCAGTAGGCCAATCATTGAATATAATATAATTTTGTATGTATCTATCCAGACACATGCAACAACTGGAACATCAACAGATATACCTTACTAAAAGGATACAAGGCCTAAACAACATGTCTTACATGGACCTTCCCAAAGTTCTGTCTCTATATTTGTTATCCTACAGACTGCCAAGAGATGACCTATGTCTGGCATACAAGTCACCTTCCGACCCAATACTCATAGATTTACTGCATATCAGCAATTCAAATGGGATTCTGATTATGTCAATTCATTAAGACAAAAGCGTGCAACAGTTCAGTGGTATGTTGCATAGTTTGTCTTCTGACAAGTTTTACAATGGTTTTCAAAATAAAGGTGGAATTTTGAGACCCTTGTGTAGGAATTAACTGCTGGATTCAGTTTTTTCTTGGATTTATTGTGTATTCAGTGCTTGTCTTTTTATGGCATAATCCCACTTATTCTAATTAGGGGTGATATATATTATCAACCATGGGATGGGTATGGCCAATCTCTAACCAAATGGGATAGGTTATTTTGAACACAAAAAGGTAAATTGGCTAGACTTAAAATGGTCATCAAGGGTAGCTAGCCTAGTACTTACCTATGAACCTGTTATGCCATATTACAGTATGGGAGCTGAGCAAACTGGGCAAAATCTAACCATCTCACCAGTAGGAAGAGGGTTTGAATATGTATATAATAAACTTTTTTTATAGGAAAGAATAGCCTGTTACCTCTGAAGTACAAGCACTAAGTTTTTAACTGGACTTTTCATGCTGACAAGCCAGTAACTACTAAGAGCACTGATTCATAACCAGAAAAAAAAATCTATGGTTTAAGCCTATTCACAACAGCAAATTGAAAATGTTAGACATTTTAACAGTAGGCAGATTAAAAAGAGCTTTGCTACATAATATAAGAAATAGATATTGCAAAGTTATCCCAGTGATGTTGTCCTTTTCAGTATTCCTCACTAATGGATTTGGATCTGTTCCTCAAATCCGGCTCAGTCACATATACTAGATTTCAGATCCAGCTCTTGAGTTCCTCCCTCTACCCATAATGCTTTACTCCATCCGCATTGCCTCAGATCTCATTTGCTTGTAGTTAGACATAGGTTCTGCTCTCGCTCGCATAGTGAGCAGTTTTTTTCTTGTGATAGTTGCTAGTTAATTTGATGTAAAAAGAAAAATAAAAATAAAAATAAAAAGACTAGAAACCACAAACAAAAGTGAGTAAACGGCAGGCTGCAGCAAAGCACGGACTACTTTGTAAACCAAAAAGCAAAATCTGTTTATTGTAAGCGCTTTCGGTTGAGATAGTACCCAACCTTCATCAGACAAAGTGTTACATAACATATATAGAGTTAGTCTAACAAATTAACACCATTAGCTAAAATCAATTAATCCAATTAGCTCAATTCTAAAACATTAAGAATTAAAGAGCCAATGTAATAAATAGCCACTCAGTCTCCAAATATAAAACATAAACCACAAATAACAGCCTAACACCTATAGAACCACAGCTGTCTTCAAAAATACATATATACACTTGCTTTAAACTATGACTACCTCACCTTCGATCCTATATTCTCAAACTAGCAAGATATAAACATTAAATAGGATTGAACAGTATATATATTTATATATATGTATAAAATACATCTAATTATTTACCAAACAAAAAAACAAAATAGAATAAAAATCAACTTAGCCAAGCATAACATATTAAAAAGCAATATGACATAAACAGTAATCAATATGTTCAACCTGTCTATCCCTGGCTTTCATACACATGAAAATACAACCAATGTTATATCTTTGATTTACCATCACTTGCGTATTGCTTAAAAAAACACTGTCTCATTCCAAGGTGAACCACTTATTTGTATACACATTATTAGACTATATGACATGCATTTAGTATACTTACTCACTACCTTATTATGTGCGTATTGTTGTTACCTACGTAATGCTTTCAATTTAAGAATACATTTAATAGAGGCATATTCATTCAAACCTGGTGGGACATACGCTGATGTCCTAATTTGCCATAGAACCTCCTGTTCTTCCAAAATTAACTGCCATGGGCCTCCCCTTACATCATTTTGGACTTGTTGTAAAGTAACAAAAGTAAAGGAATGGTCTGGACATTCAAAAATATGTTTTGCAAGTGCATTGGTCATGTCCCTCCTACCTATACCATACTGATGCTCATAAATTCTTTTCCTAAATTTTCTTTCAGTTTTTCCTATGTAGAAGGAGGGACACCTCTCGCATGTCGCAACATATACCACCCCTTTTGTTTCACAATTATATTTATCCTATAAGAAATATTCCTTCTCATTAATTATGACATAGTCTCCTGGTGAAATATATTTACATTGTGGGCACATTCCACATTTACTCATACCCACTGCTTTAACATGTTTCCTACTCATCTCTATCAGATTTTTAAGATTGGGACCTCTTCTGTAAGTGAATTTAGGTTGAAATCCTATCTTCTTACATAAAGCATGCTCTTCTAAAATTATACCCCAATTCTTAATTATAATCTCCTTAATGATCGTATAATCAATGCTGTATGTGAAAAGAAAGTTAAGACTTGAGTGCTTGTTACTAACACTATGGGCATTACTATCAGAGGACCCTATATCCACTCTATTCATAGTTCCACCACTTAAAAGAGGTCTAAAATGCCCTGATTCTCTTTTGGTCCTTACTTCATCGATGGTATCTGTAATTAATATTTCAGGATACCCCCTATTCAAAAACATCATTTTTATAATACCACATTCATGCAAAAAATCATGATTGTCAGAAACCATCCTTGCAGTTCTTACGAACTGTCCCTTGACCACCGCTCTTTTTTGATGATAAGGATGGCTACTAGTATAATGCAAGAAACTATCTGAATATGTGGGTTTTCTATATAATGTGGATTTTAATCTATTATTACCTCTGTCCTTACTAATCTTAACGTCAAGGTAATTTATTTCTTCCATTCCTATGATATATGTGAATTCAAGAAAATCAGTCATCGCAGTAATACTATCTATGAACCTAGGTATCTGATCGATGTGCCCTTTCCAAATAAGACACATATCATCTTGATACCTAGTATACCAAGCTACGTGTTCTTGAAACATATGATTGTTAAACAACATATTATGTTCCCAAAAAGCCATTATGCTATTGGCAAAGCTGCCCCCACAAGGTGACCCCATAGCTATTCCTATTTTTTGGAGAAAAAACTGACCCTTGAATACCAAATAATTATTGGATAAAATCAAATCTAGGAGGGTCTCGACAAGATTGATGTTTGCATTATCTGCCTTTTTGTACAACATAAAATTCCTGGTCCGTTCAATCCCTAGATGTTGGGATATAACGGTATATAAATCTTTAACATCTATGACCAAGAAAATATCCTCCTCATTATACTGTATTTGGTTTATGTTCTCCAAAAAACTCCAGGAATCCTTGCATATCTGTGGCTCATCCTGGATGAATGGTTTCAATATGTAGTCCACGTACTTGGCACAGGCAAAAGTGATGGAACCTCTCCCATCAACAATCGGCCTTAAGGGTGGATCAATTAGACTTTTATGCAGTTTTAGAGAGACAAAAATGGCAGGAATTCTTGGGGCTGGCATAGTTAAGTATTGAAATGTGTCGATGTCAATACTGCTCTCTATGAACAAGTCATCCAATGCCCCCCTAATGTTTTTATATGCCAAGTTGACCTCATGTAAACAAGCATCTATATATGCTCCAGACTGCAAATAATTAAGCATTTTATTCTCATACTGGTATTCATCCATAAATACCAGACCTCCTCCCTTATCTGGTTTCATAACTCTAATTTTACATTGGTTAAGACAGGAGATGAAGTCTAATTCATTTTTAGAAATGTTTAAATTTGCAGTTCTAGCATGTCTGGAAGATTCCAGCTTTGACCTCAGGTCAATTTCACACATTCTCTCAAACACATTCAGTACACCATAAAGTGGTGGATTAAAAACACTTGACACCCTCAGTGTATTAAGAAGTGTGGAACTATTACCCATACTATAATTCAAGCTCAACTTGCGTACAAATAACTTAAGGTCAATTATTGTTTTAACCAAATCTGCCTTTTTATCAGGAACGAAGGACAGACCCTTAGAGAAGAACTCAGTCAATGATTGATCAATTGTCAGGACAGTAGAATTACATATTTTAAAGTTCCCTTGTTGGCTCATGAGGATTTTTGGTCCTTCTACTGTTCGTTGTATCACCTCCTCCATTGATTCCTTTGATGTCTTCAATGCCCTCGGTTCCTGTTGCTGGTCTGGTTGTTGTTGTTCCTGTGGTTCCTACCCTCTGAAAACCCTGATCCCCTTCCATATTATGTGGGCCCTCCCCCTGTTGTTGGTTGTTTCCTTGTCCATTAATATTATTAACATTATTCCTGATTCGCTCACTCCTTCACACCTGTATGGGTTCCGGGTCACTAATGTCCTCAGTATCATTCATTTGTGCTACCCTATTATTGTTAACTTGATTACTTATTAGATTATGGGAAACGACAGGGGGAGGGGGGCAGGCTTTCTTATTTGCATAATCCTTTAAGTCTCTGTCCATCTTTCTTTTTTTGCTTGTTAAAAGCTTACTTATAGTAGCCTCTATACTGGTGTAAATTCTTGCATAATCATACTTGTATCTTATGAATTCCGTGTCACCACATATATCATGCTCAAGCACTTCCAACTCCTCTTTCAGACTCACAATTTCAGCATTGTAGAAATTAATTAAAGAAATAAGAAAGTCAAAACCCTGCCAATCAAACAGGGCCAATAGCTCTCGGTGAAAATCAGAGTTCTCTACAAGTCCAGCAGGGTAGCGCCACTGGCGTAATCCTTTAGGTATTACTTTCTTGGTAATACACTCCTGGAGATATGCGACCTCCAGTTGCAATTTCCTACATTTGAAAAGTTTACTATCAAACAAATTCAGTCTGTCAGTGAAAGTACTCACCAGGTCCTCGGCATTCATATCCATGCCAACAGGGTTAGAATTGCCAGTAAAAAAATCTTTATTGTTTAAAAAGGTAGTCATTGAAGGAATTGTAGCACTACTATTACCAGATATTTGTTGTGAATTGCTACATGGTCGTATAGCGATTCACTCGCTGTTTGCATTAACTTGTGTTGATTCCCTAGGAACACCATTACCATCCAGCTGAAGTTGTTGCGATCCTACAGCTCTGACAGGGTTAGAAGTATTATTAACATCCCTTCCTGCGTTAGCGTGATGTTGTCCAGAGTTCTGCCCTCCGTTTAGTTCCACCTTTTGTGACAAGGCTTCTACTCGTCCAAGCAAAAGGTTAACCAACGTGGTTAAATTACCTAAGGCATTCGCCTCTGTCGAATTCTGAGTGGCACTCATACTCGAGTTGTCATCTTGAGTAAACAAAAGCTGTGATGTAGACCCATTATGCTGTGCAGAAGACCCGTTCTCACTTGACATCATAAACTGGTTAAAAACAAAAATAAAAAGACTAGAAACCACAAACAAAAGTGAGTAAACGACAGGCTGCAACAAAGCACGGACTACTTCGTAAACCAAAAAGCAAAAGCTGTTTATTGTAAGCGCTTTCGGTTGAGATTGTACCCAACCTTCATCAGACAAAGTGTTACATAACAATGCTTCCTACTTATATAGAGTTAGTCTAACAAATTAACACCATTAGCTAAAATCAATTAATCCAATTAGCTCAATTCTAAAAAATTAAGAATTAAAGCGCCAATGGGTTAAAAATTCATAATAAATGGCCACTCAGTCTCCAAATATAAAACATAAACCACAAATAACAGTCTAACACCTATAGAACCACGGCTGTCTTCAAAATACATATATAGACTTGCTTTAAACTATGACTACCTCACCTTCGATCCTATATTCTCAAACCAGCAAGATATAAACATTAAATAGGATTGAACAGTATATATATTTATATATATGTATAAAATACATATAATTATTTACCAAACAAATAACAAAATAGAATAAAAATCAACTTAGCCAAGCGTAACATATTAAAAAGCAATATGACATAAACAGTAATCAATATGTTCTTACCCATTGGTGCTTTAATTCTTAATTTTTTAGAATTGAGCTAATTGGATTAATTGATTTTAGCTAATGGTGTTAATTTGTTAGACTAACTCTATATAATTAGGAAGCATTGTTATGTAACACTTTGTCTGATGAAGGGTGGGTACTATCTCAACCGAAAGTGCTTATAATAAATAGCTTTTGCTTTTTGGTTTACGAAGTAGTCCGTGCTTTGTTGCAGCCTGCCGTTTACTCACCTTTGTTTGTGGTTTCTAGTTAATTTGATGTAGTTCTTCATAAAACTTGTAAGTCTTCTTTCTATATCCTCACTCTTAGTGGTCGCTGGCGTTAGGATTTTTTTCTGCACTTTTCTTAATTCTTTATCACCTCTGAGTAATCCTTCTGCCATTGTTGGTATTCCTTTTTCTGTTACCTCTTCAGACATTTCCTTAGGATACAATAGGTGGTATTTTTTTCTTCCTTTCTCTCTAATAGCTATTAAAATAAAAAAAGGTCTTATTATTGTTATTGTTTCTTTCTTTAACTCGGTGGTATCTCCTCTTTGCCATGTCAGAGAAACCAACTGGTTTTAAAATGTGCACTTCTTGTGGGCATAAGATCCCAAACTCAGATGCCCATAAGAAGTGTGTGCATTATCTAGGACTGGACCATATCAACACAGCCTGTTCCATTTGTGCTTTTAATCCCAGCGCATTATAGAGCAGGCATAACAAGCTCATTCTTAAGGGATTACTTCCAGCTTCTTCTGAGGCTCAAATCCCTTCTAAAATGTCCAAATCCATTTCTTCAGATGCTAGAAAAAGGTCTCCTTCGAAGTCCCCAAGGGCTTCATTGGAGCTGCTAGGAAAAAAAAAATTAGAAAAATTTCAGATCTGGCCTCCTTGGATCCAAAATCTACTGCACTTTCCTCAGATCTAAAGCCTTTATTGGATCTGAAAGGATAATCTCCTATTGGATCCTAAGTCCTTGGATCCAGGAACGAGTTTAGCTTGCAGAAGCCATATGCCAGACTACAAAATGAAGCCTGTTTTCCTTTCTCTGCCCACTCCAATTTTTCAGACCCCAAAGAAACGCTCTCAACCCCATTCCATGTCATCTCCTAGGTCTTCCAGAAGTCTATTAGAGGCAGATGTGCTCAGATCCAGATGGGGGTTCTTCTAGCTCCGACCCCTACTGGATCTGTGAGTGTTCCTACTAAGCCCATTGTTTCTCCCTTGCCGATTCAAACTATGGTTTCAGAGTCCCAGGATCTGACATCTCCAAGTGTTTTGCTGTCAGATCTGAGGATAGACCCTTATTCCACTCTGACAATTTCCCTGACTGGCTCTGTTCTGATACCCTTGGATCGGAGCAGGTGTCAAAGCCAAGATGGCAGTGTCAGATCCAAGAAGTTGTTTTGGCTCTGTTTTTGTTGGAGCTGTCTCTTTCTCTCAGAGCCTCGGCCCTGGACAGCTCAGATCCAATTCTCCCCTTGAGGCTCAGATCTGGAGGTAGCCCTGACCTGCCTTCTTCAGAAGCTTTGGCTCTGAGGAGGGAGGAAAGAATTTCTCCTGGTCCCTTTGTGTTCAAGTTGATAGAAAGTGCTTTCTTTATTCATATAAAACCTTCGTCTCATATCATGGATCCTATCCCCTTCCCCTCACTGGCTCCAAACTCTTATTCCATCAGACCTAGTAGTAGCCCACTTGAGGCTCCAAGGATTCTGAGTGTTTCCATATTTAGATGATTGGCTCCTCACCACCCCCTTCAGGCATCAACTTCAAAAAGAGGGGGACTTTTTGCTCCAGATTTGCAACACCTTATGCATTTCAATCAATTTTGCCAAATCACAACTTGCTCCAGTTTAGAGCCTGGAATTCATCGGAAGACTCTTGAAAACTACAACTTAGGTGGTTTCTTTATCTCTCCACTGCATTGCTTCTTTAAGACACCAAGTGCAGGATAGTCTTTCTCTCATCCTTCTTGTCCAGCGATGTTAGTGCTTCGAGTACTAGGGTCAGTGTCAGTTGCCATAATACTGCTTTCCTTCGCTCACTCCTTTATGCAACTTCTCCAATGGACCTTAGCTGTACAGTGGTCCATTCTGTGTCAGCCCCTGTCTTTTCAGATAAAACTCAACATGTTTTGCATATGCCACATTCATTGCTGGATTCAGTCTGATGATCTCTTTCTGGGAAGACCCTTTGTTCTTCTGAATCCGGTTGCCACAGTGACCATGGATGCCTGCCAACTGGGGTAGGGGGGCATTTCTTGGGAAGGACAGTCCAAGGCATGTGGTCCCCCCAAGAGACCAAATTGATTATCAGTATTTTAGAGATGAGAGCAGTCCTTTTTGTGTTTCAAGCATTTCAAGAATCTCTCCCTCTGGGGACTATTGCAATTCAGACAGAAAATATGTCAGTAATTTGGTACATCAACAAGCAAGGAGGAACCCAATCTTATCCCCTGTGCAGAAAGGCCACGAGAGGGCAGAAATAGGCAATCTCTTCAGAACACTTTCTAACTGTTATGCACACTCCAGGGAAAGACTATGTGCTGGCAGCCAAATTGAGCAGATCTATTCTGATGCCTCACAAGTGATCTCTCAACCAGTCAGTAGCGAACATTATCTTCAGGCATTGGGGTAACCTTGCTGTGACCCATTTGCCTCCTGCCTCCAACAGCAAATGCAGCAAGTACTTTGCTCTGAGTCACCGCGAGATGGTCTGCTTCACATATGGACCTCCAGTCTCCTTTATGCTTACCCTCCTCTTCACCTAATGCCAAAATTTTTACAGAAAGCAAGAAGGTTGAAGAGCTCTATAATCCTCATTGCCCCTTTCTGACCTGGCATATTTGGTTCCCCTTCCTACGGTCTCATTTTCGTTATCCTCCATGGATACTGGAGCTTCTTCAGGATCTTCTGTCTCACCCATTGGTATTCAACATCCCAACCTTCTAGGCCTCAGGTTAACTGCATGGTTTCTCCTCTTTCAGTAACACTAGGACAGTCCAGGCCCTCTTCCCCAGTTAGTGACATTATTTTAACATCACAAAAAACTTCCACCAAGAAAATGTATAGGATCAAATGGAAAAGGTTTTCTATTTGGGCTTCTATCCAAAACATACACCCTTTTTCGTCCCCAGCTTCTGCAGTTCTCCTTCTTCTCAAAACCCTTTTTAATCAAGGGGCCAGTTTTTCTACAATTAAACTTCAGTTAGCAGCAATCTCTAATTTCCATCTTCATCCCTGGCTTCCTCTAGATTATATAAAGCTTTTATGAAGGTTGGTTTTCTTCTCAGACCTCTGATAATGGATCCCTTACTGCCTTGGGACCTTAATGTAGTTCTTCAAATTAACCTTCAAACCATCAGGCAAATGTGATCTAATACTTTTGTCATGGAAAACAGGCTTTCTGGTAACAATAACTTCAGCAAAAATATTTTTTGAATTCCAGGCTCTTTCAGCAACCCCCCTACATCATTTTTCATAAATATGGGGTCTCTTTATAAACAAAGCCTTCTTTTGTGCCTAAGGTGATTTCTGAAGCTAATATCAACCAGCCCATTAATTTACCAGTCTTTTTTCCAAAATTTTCCAATAAGGGAGAGTACATGCTACATCTCCTCGATGTACATAGACAACTACATTTTTATCTTAACAGGACAAAGCAATTTAGAAAGTCAGATCAGCTTTTCATATCCACTTCAGAAAATTGCCTGGGTCAAGCAATGTCTAAGATTACCTTGGCCAAATGGATTACAGACTGCATTTACAATTTTTTCTCAAAAAGATTTAGTATTACCAAGACCTCCCCAAGCTCATTCAACTTAGTCCTTGGCTACTTCATCATCTTTTTGGTCAAGGACCTCTATTGATGATGTTTGTGTAGCAGCCACATGGTTCAAAGCCCATACCTTTATTGTACATTGCAAATTGGACATCATATCCAGAAATAGTGCTTCTTTTGGTTCAGCAGTGATCCTGAATATCCTTCCATGAGGGCCACCCAAGGTTTACATAGCTGACGACTCTGTCCAATTTGTGAGGAAGAATGAAAAGGACAACATCAGATTTATAAGTTATGTATTTATCATAACGAGGCATCTGTGTTGTCCATTTTCATTCTTCCCTCCCATCAGTCCAACATCCTTTTTGCTTCTGGATGAACTTATTGGACTGTGTTTGGAACCTACTGTTCCAGGTTTGAGCCCTGTATTTATTTCTGTTTATCCTATTTTTCTATTGAAAACTGGGAGATGAGGCAGAAAACTTGATCTGAAGAAATGGGGATGGGGTTGGGCATTATGGGTAGAGGGAGAAGCTCAAGAGCTGGATCTGAAATCTAGTATATGCAGCCGAGTTAGATCTGAGGATTATATCCAAACCTATTAGTGAGTAAAACTGAGAATGGACAACACAGATGCCTAGTTTTGGTGAGTACATAACTTATAATTTAGTAACATTGGTGGAATTCTTACTAGTTAATGACTTTTTGTTTAAAAGAGAATTTCCTTTTTGTAAGTCTAAATTTGCAATTAGGAATGCATCAAAACAAAGCAAAGCAAGTAATGTTAATTTGTTTCAAGTGTGGAGGTCGAGGAGTCACAATGCTAAGATTTGTGTTGCTAAAACTAAAAACAGTACTAAGAACAAAAATGTGAAAACTGAAATGCATGTTCTAAATGAAATAGTTATGGGTTACAAGACAATAGCTAAAATAATTGAGTCAGTATTATATAACTGTGTTACAACTAATTTGGTGAAGTGTACTATATTTCCAGAAGTAAAGCCTTCTACATTATTTAAGCACAATTATCCATTTCAAGGGTCCACTGGCATGTAAGCATATGAGTAATAACAACCAAGAAGTGGAGATCATATATATTTGTTAAAATAGAAAAGAATATCCCATCACACATGTAGAAACTCAAACAGTTCTTGGAAAACAGTACATCTTGTGACTGTAACTCCTAATTTGACTATATGTAATATTTGGAAAAGATCTGACCATTTCAAAGTGCTGCGGAAAATGCACAATGAGGCAAAATGCAGAGAGACATGCTGTGGCAGGCTGGCATTCTTATAGAGCAAGAGGCAGAGCAGCAGGTTGACAAACCAATGATAAAAACGAGAAGCCAAGAAAACGGATATTTGTTAAGAGGTCCAGAATTAATACCAGGGGAATAGACTTAACATAGAGGCTATACAATTTGCTAGAATTTAGCTGTAGTTAGGCAGTAAAAAACAAATCTTTCTGTTATCGGAAGTCTGCTGAAGGACAGAGCCACAGAAACTAAAAACTGTAAGAAATATCAGTACAGGAACTGAAGGCAAAATGACAGAAAACTCTAAAGTATGTATGAAGTACAAGGGGAAAGACTGCAAAGACTTGCAAATAAGTGTTTGCACTGAAATATTGATTTGAAAGATAGAAAAAGGCTATCTAAGTGAGGACCACTAGAACAAAACTAAACCCCAGGATTTAGCAAGATCTGCACGGTGTGTAGGAATAGTGCAAGAGCTGCTGCACACAATATGGCCGACGAGCGATCCAGGCATGAGCTTCTGGGACGTGCATGAGCGCTCCTACACTATTCCTGCATGGACACAGCTTCTGTATGCTAATTACCCCATTTTCAGGTGAAAACCAAAATCAGCATTCTGCCGTAACAATCAATGGCATGCAGAAGACAACAATACCATGGAATAGTGATTGCTAAGGGGGAAGGCTGAGTGTCAGTCTTGTAACCATGCATTAGCAGTCAGATTTATGCAAATGAGGGTACTGATACTGAATCACAGATTTCCCCTCAGTGTTAGCAAGCACCCAACCGTGTAAGTGCAGCAACACCATGGTACAAGCCTAAGAGGTAGATAACCTCATAACGGGGAGTGTCATGCATGCTGTAATCTTATTGGAGCTCTGTGGCCCATGTTTGCCTTAGCTAAGCACAGCTAAGTAAGGGTGTGTGTCTGAGGCTGCCTAGCAGTGTTTACATTGCCTAAATGGGTGTGCGCGCTGCGCACCAAGTTTTAAACAAAAAAAAAAAAAACAGGAAATAGCAGCTCTGTTCACATCTGAGCACTGGGTATGTGCGGCACGCCTTGGGGCTTAAACAAGAAGGCAATGGGAAGGGAAAACAGCAGTAGGAGGGTAATCAAGGAGAACTAGCATAGCTGACAGGTGAAATGTATCAGAATCAGCCAATTACACAGGCAGCAGCCCAGCTCATCACACTACTATAAACTATGCAAGTACCTTTCACTCTGTTTTTTCCCACAAACTCTACACCACCGGTGTACACAGACAGGGAAATTTTACCTGATAAAACTAATAAAATGGTAGGGGCTGCTGTCGCTCTCATACATCAATATGTGGAAGAGGCTGAAGGTAGTGAGGATGAGAATGCTGACAACCAACCCACAGTGAGGAGATGGAAAAGAGTGTGGAGACCCAGGGTAACCTACCAGGGGCTACATGAGCTGGAGATAGTGGAGTGCTATAGGATGGACAGGGACATCCTACAGCAAATAGTTGAGCTGTGCCAGCCACGTCTTACACACAGAACCAACAGAGGGGAACACATCTCAGTGGATACCAAGCTATGTGTAGGCTTAAAAATACTAGCCACAGGTACCTTCCAAAGGCCAACTGGGGATATCATGGGGATCTGACAGGCATCAGCATCCAAGGAACTCCACCAGTTCCTGGATGCCATGTCAGCACATGCCAGTAAGCACATATATTTCCTCAACACCAGTGAGGCGTTGACCAGCAATATGCATCTCTTAGACCAAATAGCAAAATACCCTGAGGTAGTGGGTGCTATAGATTGCACGCACATACACATATAAAGCACCACCTGGCAAGCAGGGTAGGATCTACATAAACCACAGGGGATTCCTCTTCATCAACTGCCAGGTCATGTGTGATGCCCAGGGCATTATAATGAATGTCTGTGCTGGCAGCCCTGAAAGCTATCACGACTCCCATGTCTCCCATATGACACAGCTGTACCAGAGATTTGCCAGTGGGGACATCTCATATGGCCATCTAGTGGGGGATGCTGGCTATTCACTGCAGCAATGGCTGATGACACCCATCAAAAATGCACACACACCCAAACAAGAACTCCATAATGAGGCACACACACAAATGAGAATCTTAACAGAGCGTGTGTTTGGGATGCTCAAGTCATGGTTCCAGTGTCTCGACATATCTGGTGGAGCCTTGCAGCACTGTCCAGCTACATGTACACAAATTTTCATTATGTGCCATGCTACACAATATTATCCTTTGGAAACAGCTGAAGCAAGAACAGCATGGGACAGGGCCCACAGCCCCCCACCATTGTCAAGGCCAGCAAAGGCACAGATTGACTCGGTGGAGGAACAACTTGAGCCTATCCATGTAGGCAGAAGGAGGCGTGCCCAGTATGCCCAGGCTTTGGCAAGAGGCAACGCATAGCACATACACTGACTTGGTAGGAACCCAGGGAATGACACCTTTCTCTAACTCGCACATACAGTAAAACGGATGCCAAACATGACACTACCTGTGCTTTACCATGTATAGGGAGTGTACTATGTGCATCCAATATAGTCAGCCCTCTAGCACCATCCTCAATACTGGAAAAGCCACAAGGTAACTCACTCTTCCTATCAATTGCAGAATGGAGTAGTATGTTTTGCTAGTTGCAGCTATGGTATGGATGTGAGCATGCAAGAGAATCGGGTGGCTGAATGGGATGGCAGCAGATAGTGGACACCTATATGGGCAGCATAAAATCCATAACAAATACTAGTGTCAACAAAGTAGGTGACAAATCCCATTGCAGTACATGAGGTGACCCAAATGTGTGTCCATAGGACACATACATGCATGTTAGTGAGGCTCACATACCCAACAACAGCCTCAGCCAGCAGGACAGGTGTAGATGACCATAAAGAAAGGCTGTGCTAAGGCCTCCAATTAATGGCAATGGATAACAGCCCCCCCTCCAGACCTACACAGACAGACTATAACAGGTCAGGCAGTTGCATGTTAGTTCTGCAGGGTATGACATCTGAAACTGAAATGTAGGGCAATAAAACCTAAGATCTGTACTCTACTGATATGCCTCTAGTCTGCATGATAGGTCAGAATACAAAATTAATTGGAAGCCAACCGAGTACCTGAATTACCAGTACAGTCATAACAAATGTTCACAGTTGTCAGGTGTGCCCCCCCCAATCCTATGTAGTAATGCAGTAACATGTACAAGTGGGGTTAATAACAGTGGAGCACAGATTACCTGAGCTGGCCCAATTTATAGGATATATTGTTGCATGTGTGCAATATGCAGGGCTCTGTGTGTTAGGTTGTTGTGTGTTGTACATTGTGTGGAAGTGGTCAGCATGTAGGCATGGAAGGTTGTGTCCCAGTTGCCTATGGCCATACTGTCAATGACAGGGCCATGTTCTGACAACTGCAGTGCCAACCACAATGCATCCCAGCAAGACCCAATTCAGCAGTCATCCATACTCATTGTTCAGATGTCAATATCTGTCACCATCTGAAAGATGGACATGCCATGAATGTGGGCCCAAACATACACACAGTACACAGGTGGAAGAACCCTAGACAGAGTACATAAAATGTAACTGTCAACTGCACACGTCTTTGGAATTGTACATACAGGTCAGCAGCACATTAGTTGTCTGTGTAGTATGGAATACTGATGTATTCTGGCCAATCACTGGCAGACCACAAAAGGCCCAGTTATGAAGTAATGAGAGACTGCCTATGTCCCTGCACAAGGCAGCTTAAGAGGAATGTCCCAGGTATATCTGTGAGTCAGCTGCAAGAAGCCTCCATATCACACATGCACTCAGCTCACCCCACCATCATCCACAGGTTTATCACAGGTCACATCCCTGCTGTTGGGAATGAGTACAGTATGACCCCCACTTCTGTATGAGAATACCCACAGAATGCAGCATGCTGAAGAGGTGTCTTATGCAGGTGTATTCCTAGCTGTAAGCAGCACCCTGCCAGCATCCAGACCAATGGATTAATATGGACTGAAACTATTGCCATTACCACCTTGCATACTTACCCTGTCACCCCAGGGGAATCCAGTGGCTCACAGCCTGAGACTGTAAGAGTGACAGAATGCACTGGCCTGCTACAGATGACCTGCTTCACTAGCAAATGCCCTACAGTCCTCTGTCAAAGGCCTGTGCCTTACCAGTACTGCCAATGTATGTTATCTCATGGTGTCCCAACTAACAACATAACACAGTCCACAGAACACAAATGCAAGGCCATGTTGACAAATCCCAGTATCATGCCCACCATGTCCTACTACATGAACTGTGGACCAACCCCTAAATAATGCTGGGATGAAGGGACAACTATAGGGATACTTCACAGATATCACTCGCATAATGTTAGGAAGATGATAGAATAACAGAGTGGGGGGTGTAGAAGCATAGATGCCATGCAATGTGTGAAGTCTGAAACTCTGATGTGTACCCATACTACCCCTGCCTGCAAACCCAGTAATGGGTGACTACAAACCCACTTTTAAACCACAATGTGAAGGGGAACTGATCAGATATATGAGCCCTGCCTCTGGGTAACCTGGCTAAATCTGTACAGCTGAGAGGTATGGCCACAGCAGGATATGGCCATTCTGTTATGTCGATAGATGTACAAGCAGGGGAGCCTCAGCCACCACAGTAGCAAGGTGCTGGACCATTTACACAGACCCATCAGCAAGTGTCTGCAGCTACTCCTCCAGAATGGCATGAGTGTGCAAGAATATGTAGGCTGCAGACCACAATACTGGGCACAGCTTTATTCATCTTGTATTTTCCAGGAAATAACTGTGAGGAAATAAGTATATCTGTTGGTAATTGATGACATAATACATCACAGTGTAAAACAGTACATCTGAATATCTCTGCTAACACCAACCATGTAACACAAGCAGCACAGACAGCAATAGTTACAGTATCCCACTATCTTTTGCCCATTGTGACTCCATATTGTCAACCTATATACAGATATCCTGCAGAAACAGGTTGCTGGCGGTAGGTGTAGAACACAAAATCCTGCACTGGAGTACAGCCTACCTGGAATGGATTCACACACTCAATATACAAGGTCATACTGGGCATGCTGCTACACTTAGAGAAATGAAGCCCATGTCTGACAACAACAGTGGACTATATATATCTGTCAGTCACAGATGTCTGTGCACACACACCACATTGCACACCATTCATGCTTTGCACACACATTGGATAGGAATACTCACATATATCCAAGGCCAACACACTATAATAGGTCAAACATACACACACAGAGATGTGGGGAAGAGAGAGGCAGACAGTGATAAAGAGATTGCCATCATGGGGCCTGTCCCACCCACCACACATCCAGTTGGCCAGTATCACATGATGTGCCGATGTCAATCACTGTAGACATTTGCTTTTGGTAACCCTCAGCCCTATAGTGTCTGTGGTCCTTATGATAACTGTGTAACATGATACTACAAATCAGTATTCATCTAGCATTTGTATATGTGTGACTGAGTTTTGTGTGTGTGTTTCCAGAGGAATGGTTTATGGCCCATTCACACACACTACACTTCCATAGCCCATGTTAGCACTCATGCTTATGTCAGTCACCTTGAAATAACCCTCTGGCCCATTATCAGCCCTGTAGTTTCCATGGTGTGTGCGATAACTGCGAAATGCTATAGTGTAACATGCTAGTTAGGCAAGAGTTGAAATCCCAGACATGGAAACTGTGTGTGTGTGTGTGTGTGTGTGTGTGTGTGTGTGTGTGTGTGTGTGTGTGTGTGTGTGTGTGTGTGTGTGTGTGTGTGTAGATATTAATGATTTTGAGCTCATTCACAGTCACTACACCTTCCATTGCTCTACTTTAGCAAACCTGCTGATGTCAGTCACATTGAAATACCCCTTTGGACAATGGCCAGCCCTATAAGCTCCGTGGCACATGCAATAACTGCATAATGCTATAGTAAAACATACTAGTTAGGTAGGAGTTCTAATCCCAGACATGGCAACAGTAAAACTCTGTATGTGTGTAGAGATTAATGATTTTGAGGCCATTCCCAGTCATTACACCTCCCATTACCCTACTTTAGCAAGCCTGCTGTCAGTCACCCTGAAATACCCCTTTGGAGAAGGGCTGTGGGGTGTGCCATACATGTGGAACAATGCAGTAGCAGTAACTACACAGGCATGGGTTTGAATCTCATCTGTGGCAAGTGTTTATGTGTGTATCTCCAAGATTGTGCTCCCATTTACAGCCAGTACACATCTCAGAGCCTGACTTTAGCAGTCCTGCAAATATCATCCACCTTCCAAGAACCTGTTGCCAGCCCTAAACCATGTCAGGTCAGTGGTGCATGTGGTAAATGTATAACATAATGGTCTGTAAAGATTGCTAGATAGACATTTGAACCTCACCCGTGGGAAATGTAAATGTGTGATTACGGTAAAATTATTTTTGGGATCTCTCACCCACTACATCACCCAGTGCCAGTATTTACTGGTGATGTTCCTCACCTTAGAAGTACCTTGGGACAACATCCATTCAATGAGCTCCGTGGCACACATGATAAATGCAGTATACTGTAGTAGCAATATATATCTAGGTAGGGGTTTGAATCTCAGTACTTGCAAGTGTGTGTGTGTCTGTCATCAGTATCCTGTGTGGAGGATGCTGTGTTTGTGTAATGACAGGATGCATTGTGGGGTGGGTTTTGCTAAATTATTATATTGAGGACCTACTATATGTCACAATGTCCACCTTACAAAGACAACAGATGTCAAACACCAGAGAGCCTGTAGAAAATCCATAGCCCTACATGTGACATTATGGATCAGTGAACAATACAGGCAACCCTTGTATTACTCAGAGAACACTCTCCACCCATGTCTCATACACAAACACACTTGGCTAGGCAACAACCACTATATTGGTAGTTCCCTGCATATTGCCTCACAGATAGTAACCACGGTGTGATTGCAGTGGACTACATACCTGTTGACCACAACAGTGCCACTGGCATCAGAAAGTACTGTGATGTGTAACATCTGACTGAGTGTGTGTTATCCAGCAAGTAAAAGGACATGGCACCATGTTCCATCCCTACAGTAGTCAAATAAATGCTTACAGTGGTCCTTCTGCTATGTTCCCCACTGGATGCCTGCAACAACTGCAGAGTCTGCAAATGTAACCCACAAAGGGAATACCATGCCTTATACAAATATATATATATATATAAATATGTATATACAAATATATGTGTATGTACATGTTTACATATATCTATATATATATATATATATATATATATATATATATATATATATATATATATATACATATATCCTTGTTATGTGTAAACATGACTGTTATATATATATATATATATATATATATATATATATATATATATATATATATATACCTTCCCAGATGTATCACACCATATTTATCTGATATGTGTACTTTTAGATATAACAGCATACCTGATTCAACACTAACATTACTAACAAGTACTACACAATTGTAGAAGTCAAAGCAGTTGTTCACTACTATTCAGTATGTGTACTGACAGATATATTGGAAAAAACAACAACTATCTTCACAGCTAAGATGGCTTAGTGGTTAATTGCTATGACTATAGTGTATAGGGTCCTGACTTCAAGACCTGCAAGGGTTGTTTATTTTGTTGCTAGACAGAACAAGGACCGTTGGATACAGAGTGGTTAAGGCAGTTTTGAGCAGCTTTAAATGAGTTTGCATGGGTTTGACCAACGGTAAGTGCTGCTAATGTATGGTTAAATGAAAAGCCGATTGCACCATGTAGGCTTTGCTTAACAGTGTGCAAATCTGCTTAGCATTTATACTGAACCAATGCTTACACCTGAAAAGCATGGCTCAGCCCCAGTAACCAGTAGTCCCATTCCAGTCTGATGAAATAGCACAGTAATGACATATTTCATAAGTCTATTCAATTCCATGAACATAATATGCTTCTATGTGCTGTCATTACAGTAGCAATGGGTGTGAGTATACTGTCTGGGACACCTGAGTATATATGGCTAGTACAACAATCTTTTTCTTTTGTATGTGTTTCATACATGGGTAGTATCCCAGGTTATATGCAGTCACACTTGCATATATTGTATCATTACATTACTACTGTTAACAGTGCTTTCCCAAGTAAGAGTAGATTGCAGATTGTAGTACTGGAATCATACAACACTGCATGCAAAGCTGGACTCTGAGTACTGACTATCGTGTTCTTGGTGTGTGAGCTGTGTGTTATTAAATACTTGTTACTGGATATTGATCTGATATGTGAATATTAACTGTAGACTACTATGTGTATAGGACATGTCATTGTGGGCTACTTTCATGTAGTAATGGCATACCTGTCAGTGTCAGACGTCTGTATGTCAAAACATTAATCCTAATGCATAACCTGTTGCTTAGCTGATTTCTGTCTCTCCTCTGTACAGATGTGCAGATGTCAGGTATCCATCTTGGCTGCTTACAGGCAATCTATGCTTGACTGACAATGACATGTCTACCCAGCTGTGTTAATAATGCCACAGGTAGGAAACTACACCACGTATGCATCACATGCCATGGATACCTCAACTAGACTACCACAATCAACAGAACATGCTTGGGTACAGGTCTCCAACCCAGACACTGGCCATGTTATGTAATATATGTCACATACATGTCAATTGGAACACCTCACTGGCCCTCTGCAAGAGACAACCAGATGATTAGATGTTGCATTTAACTGTCACTCTGAGGATCACTCACATGGCATCAGCTGATAGATGGCCTGCTTACAAATGTCAGGTAGCATGATACCACTGTACCCATATCCACTACTCTTCTCATCTCTCCATGGACAATATCCTGGTACACACCTAGGAACACCTGCACCTATGGACTCCAATACTGACAAATGTGTCAGTGTGCATTGCTGAGAAAAAGAGTGCCTGTGTGTTTGTAAACCTGCAGTTGATAATACCCTGAGGACCTTCTCACACACCACACTCCCCATTGCCATGGTTAGAAATGGCTGCTGCTGTAATGGACATTAAATGTACCTTGTTAAACTATTCACCCAATGGGCTATTTGGAGCTTGCAGTACCAGCACAACACTGTTGTACAAATGGGTAGATAGGCATGGGTTACCCTCTGAGTTCTAGCAATTGTCTGTATGTGTGCAAGTGTGTATATTTGTAGGATACAGCATTCTGAGGTTACATTCTCCAAATACAATACACCTGGCCATACAGTATACGGTATAGTGATGTTGCTGACATTAGCAGAGCCATGACAAACCATCACCCTACTATCCCTGTGGCATGTGCAATAAATGCATATCCCTGTAGTAGCACATATGAAATAGACAAGGGGTTGTATTGCAGTCCTGGTCAATGTGTGATTGTGGGCATGTCAGAGTATTATCATGGGTTTCAGTGAGTAAAATATCAAATGTGGGTGTGGGTGCTGGGTATACTGTCTTTGCACCATGGTGTGCCAAGGTCCACTGTATGAGGACCACTGTCGCCATCAATCACACAGGTAACTGAGTATACTATCCAGCCCAATGAAGCATGTCCTGTGTGCAAATTATCTGTAACAGAATGGACTCACTGACAAGGTAGTTAGCACTGATAAACCTAGGTCTCTCAGGTGTGTCTATGACTGTTATGTGTTTGTGGCAGTATGTCATACTATGTATTGTTCATTAACACACAATACATCCCCCGTTACCATACTGTACAAGGCCTGGTGATGTTCCTCATTTAACAAAGACTTGGGACACAACTCATCTTAAAAGCTGGGTGGTGTGTGCAATGAAGGCCAAACACATTAGCAGCAATAAGTACCTAGGTAGGGGTTCTACTGTCAGTGTTGCCAAGTGTGTGTGTGTATGTCAAGGGATCTACTTTAGTTTGCAGAAAATACATGTCCCAGGAGGTCATCTGTCTGAGAACTGACTGGCAAATGCTAACATTTCAAAGGAATCATGTTGTAGAAATTCATTCCATCAAAACTAGTAGTAGATGTGTAAATGCCCACTTTCCCACTGTATAGCTGTACAGCAATACCGGAGTTGGTATATATAGTTGGTTGTCGATGTTGTAGACACAGCCAACCTCATTGGGGTTATTGATGTGTGTATCCCCCTGCTTAGTCTGCTGTAATACTGTACAATTTATGTTAACAGGTTAAGTAGTTGTCACTCACACTATGTGCAGCTCTACACCACCCCACACCCTCCAAAGTGTAGGGCTGTGGCACCCACACCAACACACC
Organism: Protopterus annectens; assembly: GCF_019279795.1. Taxonomy (NCBI): domain Eukaryota; kingdom Metazoa; phylum Chordata; order Ceratodontiformes; family Protopteridae; genus Protopterus; species Protopterus annectens. Next base: position 310,946,236 of record NC_056725.1, on the reverse strand, counting down.
TATGTTTACCAATGCCGGGATTGCACTACATTGGGGAAGGGGACATATGCCCTGCCAGTACCATCGTCAATGACATTAAAGTAGCAGACTGATTATTTACTGATGTGATGTTTTGCCTATTTTGTCTTGGTGGAATTACATAGGCTAAAATGGGTTGACTGCAAAATTAAGTACATCCATGTGTACAGTATTCTCTGTGTATTGCATCAACACCAAAGCCTGTGTGTGTGTGTGTGTGTGTGTGTGTGTGTGTGTGTGTGTGTGTGTGTGTGTGTGTGTGTGTGTGTGTGTGTGTGTGTGTGTGTGTGTGTGTGTGTGTTATACACAAAATTGTGGTGTGTGCCACTCAGTAAACTTACCATTGTCCACTGTAGAAGGGCTGCTGACATCAGTCACCATCCACTCACCTGTATACACCCCTCAGACCTATCAGCTAAGTGGCACATGTAGTAACTGTTATATAGACCCGTTACTTGTGTTCAGCTGTACCCAGGATATGACACAGTCAATCTGTCACCACAGTGCCATACCCCTTGTAGGAAACAACAGACCAACATCCTGCTGACACATAGACACCTACAACACAAACTGAATACATTATGGAGATCACTATCAGTCAGTGTTAATAACAGCTATAATGCATCATGGCTGGACAGCTACACATCCTGACATCTAAGCATTAAAATTTCCTGCTGAAAACATGTTACACAGCATTACATTGCTACACCTTAGTTCATTCACCCTGTGCATCAGAACCATATTATCCTGTCCCTGCATCGATGGTATGGATGACAGGGATGTGGCACAGGTATCATCATATGCACAGAGTGTGTTGTGTGTTTGCCAGAGACCTAGGCTGAGCCATTTGGTTGACCTCATGTATGTGTGTTAGGGGGTTTCATTATTAATTGGGCTGTGCAGATGTGGAGTGTGTAGGTATGGAGGTGCCCTAGCTGTGTTGGTGATGTGTTTGTGTGTGTGTATGTATGCACACAGTTCGGCCATGTGGCAGCCCTATAGAGGTATTTGTTGGATAGCTGCAGACAGTACATGGCAGGGTGTGCAGTTCACCATCTCCGGCCATGAACACGAGAACTGTGCCTGCCAGGGGTTCCACAGGTACTACCGGGTACAAGGCCAGATAGGGTAGTCTCCCTTGATGATGACAAATGTCTGCTGGATCTGGGTCCCTGTTGGGATGGGCCAGGGCCACATGTACATGGCCTGCTGTGTTGTGGTGTGGACAGCACCCTGCTGCAGTGCTGCGGCTGGTACTGCCACTATGGGAGTGGCTCTGACTTGTTGCATGTCCATGTAGACCTCCACCTGTTGGTGTTGCTGACCTATGTCCACATGGCTGTTGCCCTACTATCACCATATGCTCTTACACAGACATTGCACGGTTGAGGATTCCCACCATCTCACCCAACCATCTATCCAGGACCTCCGCAAAGTAATGGTGGGCACCTGTGAGATCACGGATGTTGTCAATAACAGCAGAATGAGTAGCCTTCTGGAGCCTCAGACCATGTCTGGTATAATGTCCCATACATGCCTGTTCCTCCATGACACCCCAAAACATGCGTCTGGTGACACCTGCTGTGGCACTTTTGCCAGGGGCATGATGGCCAGCAGCCCTCCTACGAGCACCCCTGTACATCTGTCTGTGTTGTACTTCGCTGGTCATCTGGCTATGGCTGCTGTGTACAGACACACTTGCCATAGTCACCACACTGTCCTGTCCCATGCCAACACCTGCCAACTGTCCCTCATCTTTGGCCACTAGTGATGGGGTATGTATAGGCAATGTGACTGTGTGCAGGGATGGGGTGGATAACAGTGGGATGTCAACCGATGGCACAGCTTCAGTCCCTGACAACCCCACTTGTGCCTCACCATACATATCATCATTGTAAGAGTCTGTATGGACACTAACATCAGTTTGCCTGCAGGTGGGACCCTGACCCACCTCAACACCTGTGAGGGGAAAACAGAATACGTACTTTAAGACCTGTATGACATTGCTTACCTCTACACACACACACACACACACACACACACACACACACACACACACACACACACACACACACACACACACACACTTACAGGTGAGGCGGCACAAAGATATTACACAGACCTCTCATTACCCAACTATCAACATGCATGACATATGACACTCAACAGCATGCACTGCAGCTATAATCAATATCTGTTACCAACATTATGCATCTCTGTGATGCATGAGTTGTGTTAGTAGGTGACGCCCCTTCCCCTGGAACACACTGCACCCATGTACACAGTATTTCTGTGCACCTGTTCAGCACCTTGCCATGTACTGTGCACCATACCTCACAAGTGTACACACCATTGCTGAATATGTATATGTGTGGCAGTTATGTTTGCTCTGTTGCTCATAGCCCCTATGTGTTTGTCTGACACATACCTGGGTTGATATGAAGACAGATGTCAATAGTGAATGCCTGACGTCTGATTTGCAGATCTCATCATCAGCAGTGCATGTATGAGTAATAAAAATCAATTACACTGACAACCTTCAAAGCTTACTGTGGCTATGAGGAGTGTACACACCCTTATTGACATACCACCATCTTCCCTGATATGCCATGGGGCCACAATACTGCATATGTTAACATTACACACACCTGATATGTGACATATGACATGTGCAATCAAATGCAGTATCAAACAAATGTGTTAGTTGTACAGATGTTGATTGGGATGCATACAATATGTGGGTTGCATAAGTGTGCACACCCTTAACATGATGGTTTGTTGCAGCACCTGTTAAGTGAACTACAGCAGTCACTAATCCTGGAAGAGGTATACTAGCATGGCCCATCTTCACTTGCCATTATTTGGTCACTCTGCCCTACAAATGTTCCCCAACTCTGCCAGATTGCAAGGTCAGCTCATGTGCACAGCCCATGGAGGTCACACAGTGCCTTCGCTATTGCTGTGGAGTCAGGGTTATGTCTGGCACAATGCATGACCTTGACTGTGTTCAGATACAGCCATTCTTAGTGAGCTTTCGATGTATGCTTCAGTTCACTGTTGTGTTTCAGGATGGCACTCCTCCCCATCCTCAGCCTTTTTGCAGATGCTTGACAACTATGGGCCACACATGAGTGTCATTTTGCAGTGTCCCAAATTCAGAACACCATGTCTACCAGCCTAGTTCCTGTTAATGAACATAAAACCTAAAGGTGTACACTGGCACCAGCAAGGTACAGATGGGGATGGTGGGCCTGACGTAGAGTGGAGTGTTGCTTTATTAATACAGTCTGTAGATTTCAGCTTTGGTCTCGGTACACCATTACACATTGCAAAACATGCCTTTGGGAGACTTAATGTTATGCATATGCTACCTGTAGAGAGCCCTGGATGATGTGTCCTGTGGAACAACTCTTCCATCTGATTACCCTAACCCATAGGCCACACTTATGAATAGTCCAGGTAATTGTCAACACAGGTACTGCACAGGCAGTACTTGCTAGACATTCCTGCAAGTCTCTCAGTGTTGCTGCAAGTTTCTGGGCAGCGTCCATGACCAGTTTGCAACATGTGCTGTCATCTGTCTTGGATGGGCATCTGTTTATTTTTCTACATTAATGGTGTCCCATACTTCATCGTCACATACATGCATGTCTGCACTGTTTGCCATAATATATGCAATGGTGAGGTAAGGCTATGTCTCCCACTCTTGAGTGCTACCTTTTTTGATATGGGGTCCATTCCATGGTTTGTAAGATGTGTGCAAGTCATGGCTGCCTCTGTTGCAGGTGAGTGGGCAAATGTCATGGACATACTTCTTGGACAACAGACCATTACTTGGTGTGACATTGAGGACCTGTACTTGATGGAAGGTGCGTACTCAAGATGAGTGAATGCTGCAGTACCTCAAAAGCTTCTTCCACAATATGTAATTTGGAGTGTGTCCACACATATGCTTCCAGTGTTTGTTAAGGTATATATTCCCCATATTTGTTAACCTAACATAGGATTTCATATTACACATTCATTGCTCATGTTAGGATCACAGTACAGGTTGTAAAAGTTGTGGAATGTGGTACTGTGATATGCCGTTGTGTAGATCTGTAACAGTTGCTATTCTACGAGAGGTATATACACTGTTGTAGCCACTGTATAAGGGTAATGTTTTAGACATGTCCCTACTGTAGGCCATTTGTCCCACTATCGTGTTTATCTCTGTCCACACATCTTGCACTGACAGGTTGTTAGTTATACTGCAGGACTCTTACGTACCCTTCAGATATGCCACCATGGTGACCACTGTGATGCAGTGCAGTTAATAGCAACAATAAGTGAACATGTACAGCATGCCTTATGGGTATGTGTGTTAAGTGTGTGCATGGCAAATACCATGGCCGTAACATGCCCGGTGTATTGGTAAACTTGAACAAAAGACCTCAATACTCACCAGCTACAGGCTGCTGCTGTATCAGAGGGACCTACATAGTTGTGTGAGAGATGTGATGTCAGCAGCCACACCTGTGGCATTGGTACAGGGTGGGAGCAGCATTTCAGTACATCAACAGTAGAAACCCACAATACTACAGATTATGCACATCTGTTCATTACTACACTGCAGTGACAGACTATGTTAGCTGGCATATGCATGAAGATACTTTACAGATGAAGATGGATAAGCAACACTGGTCTACTAATGTGCCCTGGGGCCTTACCTGCACACTCCTCGTCCATTGTGAGGGTAACACCCACTTCCACAATGCTATCTTCAGGTTCTTGACTTGGCTGATGGGCAGGTGACCCAAGGCTGGTGAGGAGCTCCTCAACATGTGTCAGTGGGGGCTGGATGGCATGACCCCCACCTGTGGCTAGCTGGTCCCTCCTAACTTCAGCAGCATGCTGATGGGAATGGTGGATGAGGTCAGTGCAATGATGTCGCACCTGCTCATTACTGCGGTTATGCAGGTTGACATTGTTTACACTGTGGACAAGCTCGTTACACAGGGCAGTCCTCGACTACAGATCATGAACCATACACCCAAACAGGGTTCCGTGGTGATGCACAATAAAGTTGATGAGTATGTCATTCTCCTTTGGAGTGAACGCAGGGAGTCACTCTCTTAAGATGGTACCTGGAAGACATAAACAGGAAAAGAGGTCTGAGGACCTCATACTGCAAGGATATAATCATTCTTAATTTACATCTCTCCCCCCCCAACCATATCTGCAAAAATAATCAGAACATACACATCAATGGGTATGTTTACACCAAACCTACTGCTGGGACAAATATCTTATTGTGCGACAAATATTGAAATGTGTTTCTATTCATATTCCATGTTGAAACACTGTCATTGGTGGCCTGCTGCTAACAATGTAACCTGCATGCCATTGTAATGGCCACTGTGGTTTCATATATGCATGTGTTCTGTTTGCTATGCAACTGTTCCAAATCTGGTGTTTTCGGTTAATGGGAATATGTATGCATGCTGTTATAACTAATCCTGGATTGTGTTGACTATTACTACCCACATATTTTCTAAAACTGCAACACAATAGCATGTTTGGGAAGGCTGTTCCCAGCAGAACCAACTCTCCCACCTCATCTGGCCTTGGCACCAATCCACAGCACGTTTGGAACCCAACCCGGGACCTCGTCATCTGCTGGTCCTGCACTACCTTCAGGTGGAACCACCTCAGGGGATGGTGCTTGTCTTCCCCCTGGGAGTGGGCACAGACAGGATCCTGTAACCTGAAGTCAGGTCCAGGGTCTGGTGCATAGGGACCTCTGCAGAGAATTGTGAGATCTGCTACACAACCTTGAGGCCCTCATGATGCAAGTAGAGGTTCAGCCTGCCCCTCCTGCTCAGCCACCAGCTGCTCAGCCCCCAACACAGCCACCTTCAGGGCCAAGAAGGTGCAGTGGTGACTGCCCATGGGTGGGGACCTCAGTCCCACTGTTTCCATTTGGGGGCTCATGGGCTTCCAATTTCCAAACACCCCTCCCCGTCCAAGGTGTTTACCCACCACATGTGTCATATACCGCCCTTGTATGCTGTCTTGTCTATCTTCTGAACCAACCTACCTCCCCATATATATCTAATATCCTTCCCTAACATCCCACTCTCACCTTAACAAAAAAAGGGCAATCTGTTCCCAACACAAATTTCACACCATACATAACTGTCCATTTCACACCTGCTTACAATTGCTTACAGGTGCCTTAATCACTCTGTATCCAACAGCCCTTGTTCTGGCCAGCAAATACATTATCACCCCTTGCAAGTGTTTAACCCAGGACCCTGCACACCATAGCCACATCAATTTACCAGTAAGCTATTTGACCTGCAGATATGTGTGATGTGTTCTCAAACATATCATGCAGTACAGTCATTGCACAGTATGGAAAATGTATGTGTGTGTGTGTGTATATATATATATATATATATATATATATATATATATATATATATATCATCATCTTTCGGCTGTTCCCGTTAGGGGTCACCACAGTGGATCATCTGTTTCCATTTCTTCCTGTCCTCTGCATCTTGCTCTGTCACACCAACCACCTGCATGTCCTCTCTCACCGCATCCATAAACCTTATCTTAGGCCTTCCTCTTTGCCAGTTATCTGGTAGCTTCATCCTTAGCATCCTTTTCCCAATATACTCAGTATCCCTCCTCGGCACATGTCCAAACCAATGTAATCTTGCCTCTCTGGCTTTGTCTCCAAACCTTCCAACCTAGGCTAACCATCTAATATACTTTTTCCTAATCCTGTCCACGCTCGTCACACCCAGTGCATATCTTAACATCTTTAACTCTGCCACATCCAGCTCTAACTCCTGACTTTTTGTCAATGCCATTGTCTCCAACCCATATAACATATCTGATCTCACTACTCTCTTGTAGACCATCCCTTTCACTCTTACTGGTACTTGTCTGTCACAAATCACTCCTGACACTCTTCTCCTCCCACTCCATCCTGCCTGTACTCTCTTCTTCATCTCTCTTCCACAGTCACCATTACTCTGAACTATTGATCCCAAGTATTTACACTCATCCACCTTCTCCACCTCTACTCCTTGCATCCTCACCATTCCTCTATCCTCCCTCTCATTCACACACATATATAATGTCTTAGTCCTGCTGGCTTTCAGTCCTCTTCTCTCTAGAGCATATCTCCATCTCTCCAGGGTCTCCTCCACCTGTTCCCTACTTTTACTACAGATCACAATGTCATCTGCAAACATCATAGTCCACAGGGACTCCTGTCTGATCTCGTCTGTCAACCTGTCCATCGCCATTGCAAATAAGAAAGGGCTCAGAGCTGATCCTTGATGTAATCACATCTCCACCTTAAACACATCCATCACTCCCACCGCAGACCTCACTGCTGTCACACTACCCACGTACATATCCTGTATCACTCTTACATACTTCTCAGACACTTCCGACTTCCTAGTACAATACCACAACTCCTCTCTAGGCACCCTGTCATATGTTTTCTCTAAGTCTACAAAAACACAATGCAACTTCTTCTGACCTTCTCTGTACTTCTCCATCAACACTCTCAGAGCAAACATCGCATCTGTAGTGCTCTTTCCAGGTATGAAACCATACTGCTGATCACTAATCATCACGTCCCTTCTTAACATAGCTTCCACTACTCTTTCCCATAACTTCATGCTGTGACTGATCAGTTTAATCCCTCTGTAGTTACTACAGCTCTGCACATCACCCTTATTCTTAAAAATTGATACCAAAACACTTTTTCTCCATTCCGCAGGCATCCTCTCACTTTCCAAACTTTCATTAAACAATCTGGTTAAAAACTCCACTGCCATTTCACCTAAACATCTCCATGCTTCCACAGGTATGTCATCTGGGCCAACAGCCTTTCCATTCTTCATTCTCTTCATAGTTATCCTTACTTCCTCCTTGCTAATCCATTGCACTTCATGATTCACTATCCCCACATCATCCAACCTTCTCTCCCTCTCATTCTCTTCATTCATCAACCCCTCAAAGTACTCTTATCATCTGATCAACACACTCTCCATGCTTGTATGTTTCCTTCATTATCCTTTATCGCCCTTACCTGCTGCACATCTTTCCTAGTTCGGTCCCTCTGTCTAACCAATCGGTACAGGTCCTTTTCTCCCTCCTTAGTGTTCAACCTTTCATACAACTCTTCATATGCCTTATTCTTAGCCTTCACTACTTCTCTCTTTGCCATGCACCTCATCTCCTTATACTCCTGTCTACTTTCTTCATGTCTCTGACAATCCCACTTCTTCTTTGCCAACTTCTTTCTCTGTATACTCTCCTGTACTTCCTCATTCCACCACCATGTCTCCTTGTTGTGCTTCCTCTGTCCAGATGTCATACCAAGCACCTTTCTAGCTGTCTCCCTTACTAACTCTGCTGTAGTTACCAAGTGGTTTGGTAACTCTTCACTGCCACCCAGTGCCTGCCTTAACTCTTCCCTGAACTCCACCTCACAATTACCGTTTTTAATTTCCATCATTTGATCCTTGGTGCTGCCCTCACACTCTTCCTCCTAATCTTGATTACCAACGTCATCTTACATACCACCATCCTATGCTGTCTAACTACACTTTCCCCGGTCAGCACTTTACTGTCTCCAATCTCCTTCAAACTGGCCCTCCTACATAAGATATAATCCACCTGTGTGCATCTTCCTCAACTCTTGTGTGTCACCCTATGCTCCTCTCTCTTTTTAAAATACGTATTCACCACAGCCATGTCCATCCTTTTCACAAAATCCACTACCATCTGACCTTCTGCATTCCTTTGTTTAACACCATACCTACCCATCACTTCCTCATCCCCTATGTTCCCTTTACCAATATGCCCACTGAAATCTGCTCCAATCACCACTCTCTCACCCTTGGGTGCAGTCATCACGACTTAATCCAACTCATTCCAAAACTTTTCTTTCTCCTCCATTGCACACACAACTTGTGGAGCATATGCACTAACAACATTCATCATTACACCATCAATTTCCAGCTTCATAAACATCACTCTATCCAACACTCTTTTCACCTCCAAAACACTCTTAGCATACTGTTCCTTCAGGATAACTCCTATGCTGTTTCTCCTCCCATCCACACCATGATAAAACAATTTGAACCCACCTCCAATACACCTAGCCTTACTCCCCTTCCATCTGGTCTCTTGCACATACAATATACCAACTTTCCTTCTGTCCATCTTATCAGCTAGCTCTCTCCCTATACCAGTCATACTGCCAACATTCAAAGTTCCGACCCTCACTACCACAGTCCTAGCCTTTGTCCTCTCTTCCTGCCTTTGGCCATGCCTTCCACCTCCTCTCCTCCTCCGGCCAACAGTAGCCAAATTTCCACCAGCACCCTGTTGGCTAACAGCACTGGTGTCGGTCGATGTTAACCTGGGCCTCAACCGATCCGGTATGTAAATCTTTTCTGGTGTCCGCATGAATAATTTGGCCAAATTTTATGCCAGATGCCCTTCCTGATGCAACCCTCCCCATTTATCCGGGCTTGGGACCGGCACAAAGAAATGCACTGGCTTGTGCATCCCCAGCGGCTGGGTTTTTTTACATATATATATATATATATATATATATATATATATATATATATATATATATATATATATATATATATATATATATGTGTGTGTGTGTGTGTGTGTGTGTGTGTGTTTGTGTGTGCATGTGTGTGTGTGTGTGTGTGTGTGTGTGTGTGTATGTATATATATATATATATATATATATATATATATATATATAGTGCCTTCAGACATGGTCCACACTCTGAACCTCCTTCCTTCACTGCTGCACTATTCTGCCTTCCTGCAAAACAGAGCATCACATGTGGACACAGCCTAACATTAGGGGGGATATATAGGGACAGATCATATATAAGCCTATTACAAACCTATGAAGTCTGTCCATGATACATTTCACATTAGTATGACTGTTCTGAAGGTGATGGGGTCTGACACTCATGTGTCTATCTTGACTTCATTACTTCCACCTTCAGCTATTTGCCAGACTAATATACATGTTTGGAGGAACAGAACAAACACTATGATGGCTTACATCTTGTCATTCTGTGCAGATCCACACAGCTGACAGGTATGGCCCACTGCAAACAGGGCCAGATGCTATGTCCACAGGTGTTGTTCAGCAGGACATCATTACAGCAACAAGTCTTGATGACACATATAAATCTTTCAGCATCATCTATCCCATTATTACAGACCAAGTACTACATTCAATTACAAATTTCACACACCTGTTTTATTATTGTGCCTTCTTCAGTGTACTACTAGGATATCTTCCTTGGTTGGTGTTTTTTATTTTTTGTTTGTAGTAATATTTTTTATTGTTATTGTTTTCTTTTCTCTCTGTCTCTGTCTCTCTCTCTCTCTCTATCTATCTATCTCTCTCTCTCTCCTACAGGGATTGAGCTGGTTTGAATAGGTTGTAGCATGGCTTTTGTAGGTGATGCTCATTATCACCTGATGGCCTCTGCACATCCCCACTTGCTAATTGCATGCAGCCAATGTCATAGCATCCCACTTCTATAAATGACTGCATCATGTGGGCGTTGTCCCTTTACCATTCCTGTATGGAAGACATCCTTCCTGTGTGTATGGGCAGCAGTGTTACATACAGCAGGTAGCAATACCTCTTACAACAGGACTTGCAAACAGAGGCCAACTACATGTTTACATAAAGTTCCAGATGGAAGACATCCTTCCTGTGTGTGGGCAGCAGTGTTACAGACAGCAGGTAGCAATACTTCTTACAACAGGACTTGTAGACACAGGCCAACTACATGTTTGTATAAGGTTCCAGACCTATGGACAGTGTGAGTATTGCTGTTATATGCATTGAATATTGCTGGTTTTACAGAGTTTGTGTGTACATGCTAGTCTTGCATGCAATGCAGTCTGTCTGCATAGCACTCAACTGTGAGCCTATCTACATGATGGCTGGGGACTGGATGTTATGTTTTGTCTGTTCATCACACAGGTCTTGTGTCTGACATATCAGTGGCATTATCTCCGTTGATTGCTATCGGTACATGGTGTGAAGATTAGGTAGAGATGGGTGAAGGCTGCCAGCCTAGCCAGATAGAATTGTGTGGATAATTCTATAATTTGTAAATGTGAAATGTTGAACATAAAACACTGTGGCAACATTGCCATCTGCTCTAAGGAAAACTAAGTCAAGCATTTCAAATATTTCTTTTGAAGTTAAAATTATTTCAAATCTATCCTTTGATCTGTAGAGCTCGGGTCAGTCTGTTTGAGCTAGCACATTCTTTCTATTATTTTAACTTAAGGAATAATTACTAGAATTTACATGTGGAATGTCCTTTATTGCTCTAAGTGTAAAATAATTTAAATGCAGTTTCTGTGTGGCCTGGGAACCAGGGAGGTGTAAAAGATGATGTAATGTTTAGCAGAATTGCAGTTTCAATTTAAACAGTGAGAACCAGAGATTATTAAGCATTTTGATCTTGGATATCTAACTCGGCACTGCCTGTTGTCTTAAGTAAGTTATCTTAGAAGTGTGTTTTTTTGTAGAAATAGCTAGGATTATAAAGAGTAGACTAAGTGTTTTTCTGTTATGTCTGAACTGTACCACTAAATTATTTTAGGTTTCTGTGTGATCCCTGAACTTTTTAATAATACTGTAGTGTAGTAGTATTGTCTTGTGTTTTTAGTATTTATTATTAAATATTTTAAACCTTTTTTAACTGTGGCTAGTTTATGTAGAGATAATTAAGCTCTAGAGTACATTGCATGCATATAAGTGATCCTGTAATAAGCCCTTCCAATAAGCCTTAAGATTTAGTCACACTTACCCTTGGATAATAATATTGCACAGTAATAATTGGACACCCTTTTAAGAACCTTTGGGTAGCTGATAATTATTAGCTGGTGGTGGCAGGAATTACTACCGTATAGTCTGCATATAGGGGCACAGCTGGATAGTCTGTGTCATCCTTTCCCAGGAGTGTCTGTGAAGTTGTATAAATACTTATCTCAAAGTGTATGTGTGTGTCAGCTACTTGGTCAGAGACATGAAGCACTGGTTGGACAGATAGTGTATTGGAGGTTTTAGCTTGCCAGCTAGGTTGTGTTCTGGACCCTATAGCTGTGCCAGTGGGGAGTCTTATTGGGGACCTGGGTAGCAAGGGAGTGACCATCCCCGGACTGACTGTGATCTCTGTGTGCGCTTAAAAAAAATTGCACTTTACTGTGTGTATCTGTTATCCTTTCCTCTCATATGAGATGCCCTCTCTGGTGTTAGTGGTGAAGATTGAGGCTCCTTGATTGCTGGGACAGGGCACGAGCATCACACATGGCAACATCCATTTGTGTTTCTGATTTCATATTCCTGAGTAAGGGTATGTTGCAACCAATCCTGTAACATCAGCAACTTTCACAGTGTATAACAGCAATATTGCAAATATGTCCTGTGTTCCACCCTCTGTTCTTCACATATAAGCCTGGCTTTGTCCAGATGTCATGCAGAAAGAGGTTGTTAGGTAATGACCTATCATTATTTGGTGCTGACATTCCTGCTATCATTCCAGTGATGTTGTGGACTCCCACACAAATTGTGGGGTAGGGTCCATATATATGAGGACAACAGCTGGACAAAACATGTGTGACCTTGTACAGTCCAGAGGTCACTGTATGGAAAATGCTGTTATATGACCTTGATAGACATTTTATGGGGGAGGGGTATTAAATGTTTTAACCTAGGCTGTTACAACATGTGAGGGATATCAGTAGTAACATTAATGTATATGGCTGTACATTTTTATACATTTCACCATGGGAACAGTGGTGGGCTACAGCTTACTGTCTTGCACACAGTTCTGTTTGTCAGTGTGATAGTGGCATTTTAAGTTAAGCATTGTTATGTAACAGATACATTAACACTGTGACAACTAATACTTTTCCCCCTACGGGATGAGTACAGAGTGTAATTGGAGGCTGCTGAACTACATCTGTAATTAAGTGTTGATTGGTGCTTATCTTCAAGGCAAGTGTTTTTTTTACTGTTGTACTACTTGAAGGCCTTAAACTGGATGGCAAAGTATGCTATGTTTTTCACATTACTGTATCAAGTGTTTTGTTTGAGAGTTGCATTAATCAGTTATTATGTATTCCAAACACCTAACTGCTATAAGAATGGCATAAACAACTGAAATAGTACCCAAATATGTAGGCAAACTTGTGTGTGGTGTCATGTCCTTTGCATTGTGTGTGGGTATATGTTTCATGCAATAATTCTCTGTTGGAGGAATGAATCCAACACTGGCCATTTTAAAACGTGGCAAATGTAGGAATAATGGCTGTTTGATATGCTGTGTACCCTCTATATATACTCTTCTTATACATATCTATAAGTAGTAATATTTTTATATGTATATATGTGTATATACATATATATATATATATATATATATATATATATATATATATATGTATTTATGTATATATGAGAAGATATATATATATATATATATATATATATATATATATATATATACATATATATATATATATATATATATATATATATATATATATATATGGGTCCCCATCAGTAGATCGAACCTATAACAAGTTCAAACTTCATATGGCCGAGACCATATGTTCAAACTTGTAAATGTTCGATCAGACTGAATGGAGATCTCCGTACAGTGTGGAAGGGGAAGATTT